>NC_137274.1:3467513-3505013 GCF_053477335.1 Acartia tonsa | reverse complement strand
ATTTTGGACATTTTTTTCTGAGACTAAAGCGGGGATCTGCAAATGATTTTTATGAGTAAAATACACCTCTGGATGATTTAAAATTTATCCTACGTCTTAAAACCGCTGACGACCAGACATTCAATTGTATAGCTATTTGTAAATGGGTGTCAAAAATTTATTGAATCAGAACTAAGGCTTCATGGTGCTCACATGAAAGGCATTGAGGAGTAGAATCAGGAACTTTTGACCGTTTAAAAAAATCTCGTTCCTAGCCTCAGAAAACCTCCTAAAACCTCTACAAATTGGACAATTCTCAATAAACCTTTAAAAAATTGTGGTTTTTTAGTAATTTCTAAGGCTTGGAACGAGATATTTTGAAACGGACAAAAGTTTCTGATTTTACTACTCAAGACTACTGGGAGCACCATGAAGCCATAGTTCTGATTCAATAAATTTTTTACTCTTATTTTTATTTTTTTGTATTTCTGGTCGTTGGTAAAAGGTTGGTAAATAAAGGGTAAGGAAGCGAAATATGACTTTGACTGACTTATAGCCGGAAATTCATTAGGTATTAAACTTGGGAAATGCACAAAAATATTTAGCCAATAATAGCAACTGAGATAATAAGTGAAAAGGACTTGAATGTCGTCTTTGCATATTTTTTTATTAATGAAATACATTTTTACGTGGTCGCATTCTAAATCTCAATTTATTGAAATTGTTTTTTGGTCAGACATTTTATTTAAGTTAGTTTTATCTGTTGCACATTCCCTCTTTGTCTAATTCCGATATGAACCCGCCCTAATACATATATCTATCTAACTAACTATCTATCTATCTATCTATCCTAGTATGCCACAGTAAGAGAGGAGGAGGGAGAGGTGTTTCTGTACATGAAAACTGTTGAACTATCTATCTATCAATCTATTTATCTATCCAACTATCTATCTAACTATCTATCTATCTATCCTAGTATGCCACAGTAAGAGAGGAGGAGGGAGAGGTGTTTCTGTACATGAAAACTGTTGAACTATCTATCTATCTATCTGTCTATCTATCTATCTATCTGTCTATCTATCTATCCAACTATCTATATAACTATCTATCTATCTATCCTAGTATGCCACAGTAAGAGAGGAGGAGGGAGAGGTGTTTCTGTACATGAAAACTATTGAACGGGCTGCCTTTCCCGCGAGGCTATGGGAGAAGGTCAAACTGTCAAAGTAAGTATTATAGACAGGCTTTCCGCGGTTATTATGCGGATGGTATGGGCTATAGAACCGGTTCTAATCCAGCGGATAATTAGCGGATAATTCTCAGCCAGGCTATGGGAGAAGGTGAAACTGTCCAAGTAAGTATTATAGACAGGCTTTCCGCGGATATTATGCGGATTCTATAGGCGGAAAACCAGTACTAATCCAGCGGATAATAACTGGATAATTCTCCGCCAGGCTATGGAAGAAGGTCAAACTGTCCAAATAAGAATTATAGACAGCTTCTCATAGGTCCTGGGAAGGTTTATAACTACTTTGAGGGTGGGTACCACCAACCTCCTAATATATTTCGCCTCTTGAAAAAATTATCCTTCCACCAAATGGTTTTTTTTTTAAAATCTAAATTAAATATAGACTTGGGTTATCGAATGTGCCCCTAGAGACCTCTATCAACAGAATCCTCTCATGATAATTATATTTTAGAAATTTTGAGAAAGCTATTTACCAGATCAATGAAGAGCTGATTTTTTAATATTTATCTATCTATCTATCACTCTATCTAAATATCTATCTTTCTGTCTACCTATCTATCTATTTATCTATTTAGAAATTTTGAGAAAGCAATTTACCAGATCAATGAAGAACTAATTTTCTGGCCGGAATGGATCAAGTTAAAATGTAAACAAAGGTAGGTTTTATAGAGTTTTGGGTACCAGAATAAAGTTTGGGTACCAGAATAAAGTTTGGGTACCAGTACAAAGTTTGGGTACCAGTAAAAAGTTTGGGTACTAGTATAAAGTTTGGGTACCAGAATAAAGTTTGGGTACCAGAATAAAGTTTGGGTACCAGTATAAAGTTTGGGTACCAGAGTAAAGTTTGGGTACTAGTATAAAGTTTGGGTACCAGAATAAAGTTTGGGTACCAGAATAAAGTTTGGGTACCAGAATAAAGTTTGGGTACCAGAATAAAGTTTGGGTACCAGAATAAAGTTTGGGTACCAGTACAAAGTTTGGGTACTAGTATAAAGTTTGGGTACCAGAATAAAGTTTGGGTACCAGAATAAAGTTTGGGTACCAGAGTAAAGTTTGGGTACTAGTATAAAGTTTGGGTACCAGAATAAAGTTTGGGTACCAGAATAAAGTTTGGGTACCAGAATAAAGTTTGGGTACCAGAATAAAGTTTGGGTACCAGAATAAAGTTTGGGTACCAGTATAAAGTTTGGGTACCAGAGTAAAGTTTGGGTACCAGAATAAAGTTTGGGTACTAGTATAAAGTTTGGGTACCAGAATAAAGTTTGGGTACTAGTATAAAGTTTGGGTACCAGAGTAAAGTTTGGGTACCAGAATAAAGTTTGGGTACTAGTATAAAGTTTGGGTACCAGAATAAAGTTTGGGTACTAGTATAAAGTTTGGGTACCAGAATAAAGTTTGGGTACCAGAATAAAGTTTGGGTACCAGTATAAAGTTTGGGTACCAGTACAAAGTTTGGGTACCAGTATAAAGTTTGGGTACCAGTACAAAGTTTTGGTACCAGTATAAAGTTTGGGTACCAGAATAAAGTTTGGGTACCAGAGTAAAGTTTGGGTACCAGAATAAAGTTTGGGTACCAGAATAAAGTTTGGGTACCAGAATAAAGTTTGGGTACCAGAATAAAGTTTGGGTACCA
Organism: Acartia tonsa; assembly: GCF_053477335.1. Taxonomy (NCBI): domain Eukaryota; kingdom Metazoa; phylum Arthropoda; class Copepoda; order Calanoida; family Acartiidae; genus Acartia; species Acartia tonsa. The sequence goes on along the minus strand of NC_137274.1, from coordinate 3,502,152 downwards.
GAATAAAGTTTGGGTACCAGAATAAAGTTTGGGTACCAGTATAAAGTTTGGGTACCAGAGTAAAGTTTGGGTACTAGTATAAAGTTTGGGTACCAGAGTAAAGTTTGGGTACCAGAATAAAGTTTGGGTACTAGTATAAAGTTTGGGTACCAGAATAAAGTTTGGGTACTAGTATAAAGTTTGGGTACCAGAATAAAGTTTGGGTACCAGAATAAAGTTTGGGTACCAGTATAAAGTTTGGGTACCAGTACAAAGTTTGGGTACCAGAATAAAGTTTGGGTACCAGAATAAAGTTTGGGTACTAGTATAAAGTTTTGGTACCAGTATAAAGTTTGGGTACCAGAATAAAGTTTGGGTACCAGAGTAAAGTTTGGGTACCAGAATAAAGTTTGGGTACCAGAATAAAGTTTTGGTACCAGTACAAAGTTTGGGTACCAGAATAAAGTTTGGGTACCAGAATAAAGTTTGGGTACCAGTATAAAGTTTGGGTACCAGAGTAAAGTTTGGGTACCAGAATAAAGTTTGGGTACCAGAGTAAAGTTTGGGTACCAGTATAAAGTTTGGGTACCAGATCAATGGAGAGCTAATATGTTGGCCGGAATGGATGAAGTTGAAATGTAAACAAAGGTTTGATTTTTATGTTCTACCTTCTTCTCCCCTTGTTTTTTTCTCTCCCTCTCTCTCATATTGTATACCTATTTGCGGGTCAGCCCCTAGAGGTACTTGAGGAGTAGTGGAGTTGAAATCGCTACCCCAATTTTATTTTAATTAAAAGACAAAAAAAATTTGGGGGGGATTTTTTTGTTGATAACTCTTTGGAGGGTGGTGGTATTTTCCCCTAAAATAGTTATAAACCTTCCTAAGACCTATGAGAAGCTACCCTGTAAAAGATAACAATTTAGGTTCAGCTTTTATTTAAATATCTTCGAAAATTTTGATCAAAATGTTAATGATTATTACCTAAATAACCTTTTATTATCCATTCTATGTTTAATTATAAATATGCTAGCGTCTTCACCCCCTAGAAGCCTCTAGGGGCACTTAATTTATGGGTGGAGAAAAATTTTGACTACCACATTTATCAAATGAGTTTCAAAAATTTAAAAGTATTTTTTTGTGGAGTGTTGAGATTTTCTCCCCCAAAATAGTTTTTGAAAAACTCTTCCGTAGACTTATAGGAAGCTTCACTGCAAATGAGAACCATATCGATTCTGTGGTTAGCGAGATCCTTTGGTACAAACATACAAAGATCCTGTTATTTTATTATATGGAGTATTTTATCTTTAGATTAGTGGTTGATCCGTCTATCTATCTATCTATCTATCTATCTATATATCTAATTATCTGTCTATCTATCTATCTAACTATCTATCTATCTAACTTTCTATCTATCTATCTGTCTCTGTCTGTCTGTCTGTCTGTCTGTCTGTCTGTCTGTCTGTCTATCTATCTAACTATCTATCTATTTCTGTTCAGATTAGTGAAGATTACCCAGATGTTGATCCGTATGCGACGGCTGCAGTTGTCCCGCAGCAAGAAGCTGGTGCCCATCAACAAGAAGATTGACCGCCGTGACCTCAAGCGAGGTATTTGATTTACTAATACTTTGGGTACCAGTAATATTTGCACAACTTTGGGTACCAATATGATTTATTAATACTTTGGATACCAATATGATTTACTAAAACTTTGGATACCAATATGATTTAGTAAAAACTTTGGGTACCAATATGATTTACTACAGCTTTGGGTACCAATATGATTTATTAATAATTTGGAAACCAATATGATTTACTAATACTTTGGGTACCAATATGATTTAGTAAAAACTTTGGGTACCAATATGATTTACTAAAGCTTTGGGTACCAATATGATTTACTAAAGCTTTGGGTACCAATATGATTTAGTAAAAACTTTGGGTACCAATATCGATTTACTAATACTTTGGGTACCAATGTAATAAGACTTTTATTGTCTTAACTTTTGAACCAATTATTTTTATTCAGAGGAGAAAGCTGAGATGGCCGCCAAGATTGACAACCACATTGAGACAGAACTTCTGGAGAGGTTGAAAAAGGTAAAAAAATAAAACGTATTATAGACACCTTTCCACGGATAGTATGGCTGAGAACAGGTTCTAATCCAGCGGATAATAATCGGTTTTAGAGAATGCTGAGAGGGCTGCTAGGATTTATAACCATATTGAGACAGAGATCCTGTAGAGATTGAAAAAGGTAAAAAAAACCGTATTATAGACAACTTTCCGCGGATAGTATGGCTGAGAACCGGTTCTTATCCAGCGGATAATTATCGGTTTCAGAGAGAAAAAAAATGTAGGGATCCCCCCAAAATTTTGAAACCTCTCCAATGATGATTAACAAAATGACCCCTTTCTGTTGATTGTTTTTACTCAGAGAGAGGGAGAGAGAGAGACGGGGGGGGGGGACAATGGGCTGTTTATTACACTAGTCCCCAAAGTTTTATAATACCGTTTTTTTTATTCGTTTGATTGACAACTTTAGTGAATTTTCATTAGGTAGTTGACTCATTAAGTTGAGTGTTCAAACGTTTCGACCACTAACTGTAATCTACATAAGTGCAATTTTGTGTGTAGGGATTTACATCAATTTATAGTCATTGTCTTATCCCTTTAGATACCTGTGTTTTTATAGTTTTCAATCATATCGTATTATAGACAACTTTCCGCGGATATTATGCGGATAGAATGGCTGAGAACCGGTTCTAATCCAGCGGATACTTGATCGGTTTTTAAAGTCCTTTAGATTTATAACTATTACTTAGATAGTGGAGTGCCTCAAGGTTGCATATTATGTCCCATTTTATTTTTGTTTAAACTTGTTTATCTCTGCTCCTATAAAAGATAGACGCCTGAAACTTTTTGTCAACTTTCTTATCAATAGGGAGCATAATTAAGTATAAAACATCAATGGCGGTAGGAGTGCTGTTTTGGCAGGTTTTTAGCTATTTAGTGTTTTTATCTGCTCCTATAAAGGATAGATGCCTGAAACTTCTTATCAACATTTTTATCAATATGGAGCTTAATTAAGTATAAAACATCTATGGCGTTAGGAGTGCTTTTTTGGCAGGTTTTTAGCTATTTGGTGTTTTTCTCTGCTCCTATAAAGGATAGACACCTGAAACTTCTTTTCAACATTCCTATCAATATGGAGCATATTTAAGTATAAAACATCCATGGCGGTCAGAGTGCTTTTTGGCAGGTTTCAAGCTACTTTTTGTTATTAGCTATTTGGTGTTTATCTCTGCTTCTATAAAGGATAGACGCCTGAAACTTTTTGTCAACATTCTTATCAATAGGGAGCATAATTAAGTATAAAACATTAATGACGGTAGGAGTGCTTTTTGGCAGGTTTTAAGCTACTTTTTGTTATTAGCTATTTGGTGTTTTTCTCTGCTCCTATAAAGATAGATACCTGAAACTTCTTTTCAACATTCCTATCAATATGGAGCATAATTAAGTATAAAACATCCATGGCGGTCCGAGTGCTTTTTTGGCAGGTTTTTAGCTACTTTTTGTTATTAGCTATTTGGTGTTTTTCTCTGCTTCTATAAAGGATAGACGTCTGAAACTTCTTATCAACATTTCTATCAATATGGAGCATAATAAAGTATAAAACATCAATGACGGTAGGAGTGCTTTTTTGGCAGGTTTTAAGCTACTTTTTGTGTTAGCTATTTGGTGTTTATCTCTGCTCCTATAAAAGATAGACGCCTAAAACTTTTTGTCAACATTCTTATCAATAGGGAGCATAATTAAGTATAAAACATCAATGACGGTAGGAGTGCTTTTTGGCAGGTTTTAAGCTACTTTTTGTTATTAGCTATTTGGTGTTTATCTCTGCTCCTATAAAAGATAGACGCCTGAAACTTCTTATCAACATTTCTATCAATATGGAGCATAATATAAGTATAAAACATCAATGACGGTCAGAGTACTTTAAGGCAGGTTTTAAGCTACTTTTTTTACTTTCAGGGCACCTATGGAGATATCTACAACTTCCACAGCACAGCTTTTGAGGATGTGATGGAGGAGAATGAGGGAGAAGAAGAGGATATGGACAAGGATGCTGCTGATAAGGTTCTTCTTTAGATAGATAGATAGATATATAGATAGATAGATAGATAGATCTTAACTTTAACTTTTGACTTCGGCCTCTACTCGGGTCTACTGGTTTTAATCCTATAATTGTAAATTTTTATATATCTATTGAAAGTTGTTTATAATACGATGCGATAAATAACCAATCTGTCAAAGATAAGATTATGGTGATAGCATCGTATTATAGACAGCTTTCCGCGGATAGCCACAAGTGAAAACCAGTTCTAATCCAGCGGATAATAATCGGATTCTATTAATTGTCAGGAGGTTGAGGAGGAGGTTGAAGCTGAAGATGTTATGGACAGAGTTTTTGTTGAAGATTTCGAGGTAAGTTTTTTCACTAGTTCCCAAAGTTTTATATGGGACTTTGGGGACTTTTATTGGCATTTTAAGCTAGAAACATTGAGGGAGGGGGACATTAAGGCTGTTAATTATACCAGTCCCCAAAGTTTTATATTGGACTTTGGGGACTTTTATTGACATTTTAAGCAAAAATCTGGGAGGAAGGGGACATTGGTTTTTTTCACTAGTCCCCAAGTTTTATAATAACGTTTTCTTATTCGTTGGCTTTGTTTGGGGACTTTTATTGAATTTTTATTAGTTAGTTTATTAAGTATCCAAACTTATCTCTCTTTCTTTCACTCTCTCTTTCTCTCTCTCTCTCTTTCCCTCTCTCTCTCTCTCTCTCCATCTCTTTCTTTCTCTCTCCATCTCTTTCTCTCTCTCTTCATCCTTCTCTTTCTCTCTCTCTCTCTTTCTTTCTCTCTCTTTCTCTCTCTCTCTTTCTCTCTCTCTTTCTCTCTCTCTTTCTCTCTCTCTTCTCTCCTTCTCTCTTTCTCTCTCTCTCTCTCTCTCTCTCTCTCTCTCTCTATCTCTCGTTATCTTTCTCTCTCTATCTCTCGTTTTCTCTCTCTCTCTCCAGAGGCGAAGTGTTCAAACGTATCAACCAATCTCTCTGTTATATCAGGAAAGCGATGAGGACATTGAAGATATTGGCGGCTCCAACGACGAAGACGACGACAGTTCCGACGCTGATTCTGGCGACGATGATACAACCGCCAAAAAGAAAGCCGGCGGCAGCAAAAAGACAGCTGCCGACAACAAGAAGGGAAAGAAGAAGCAGCCGCCAAAGCGCAAACAGATCGAGATCGAGTACGAGATGGAGGCGGAGCCGGCGAGCCGGCAGCGTGTCTAAATTTTACCGCCATTTTTTTCATTGGCGCCATTTTTTTCCCCGCGTTTTTTTTTTCTTTTGTCCCAATCTCTCTGAATTACTCTGCATGCAATAAGCATATTGGCTTGGATCTAAAAAAAAACTGTTATTTTTTTTCAGAAACTATACACAAAAAATGACAGTTTCAACGGTTTAAACTGCTATTATGAAGAAATACATTTATTCCTACCTACAAAAAAAGAAATAAATGAACATTTTTTTTCTTCTTGAAAAGTGAAAAAAAAATTGTAGGATTTTTTATGTAAAAATCTTTGTTAATTATTGAGGAAAGGATAAATATATATTAAATAATCAGGTATCTAAAGGGATAAGACAATGGCTGATAAATTTATGTACATCCCAAATGTTGACACACAAAATTATCCCTTTTATAGATTAAAATTATTGTTTTAAACATTTGAACACTCAACAAAATGAACCAACCAATCAAAATTCAATTAAAGTCCCCAAGGTAGTTTAGCCAATGAATAAGAAAACGTTATTTTAAAGACTTTGGGGACTTGTGTAATAACAGTCCAATGTCCCCTCCCTACCTAACATATATTAATATATTAGGGAATAGTCCCTTTCGTGGCAACGCACCTTAAGGGGCGATTCGTCGTATTTTTAAGATGGCTTTTTATAGGTTATTTTAGGTAATATTGGGTTAGGTGATTGCCCCACAGGGTTAGAGCCCACCGCAGGGGCTAGAAATAGGAGAAAAGCTACTGTGAAAAAAAAACAAAGAAACGCCCCTTAAGGAGCGTTGCCACGAAAGGAACTATATATTATCCTTATATTGAATAGTGAAAAGAGAGACGTGAATTTGGGAAATAGAACCATCCAATCATCCACTTATTGTTTAAACCATAATTGTCTGGAGGCAAATCAGTGAAGTAAATTTTGTAGTTTGTAGATTATTCAGGTAAAGTTTAAGGGGTCTTATTGGACAAAACAATCCCAGGGGTGTATATTCCCATGCTATAGTGGAAGGGGGGGGGGGGGAGGTAGTTAAAAGGGGAAAAAATAAAGAGTACTGAAAACATTTTCTTCATTTTTTTCTTCTCCTTGGGAAAAAAATAAGGGGGGTGGGATTATGGAATATATTTACAACTGGGGAATAAAGGAATCTTGTGCAGAATATAATATATATACCCTTGGACAATCCAAACAAAATTACCTAATCATGGGGAATAAAACATTAGATATTGGAGAAAAAAGTATCAACCATGGGGAAAAAATCATTGACCGTGGGAAAAAAAGAATAACCGTGGGAATATTTTTAGATATTGCATAAACAGCATGGCGACCAAACAATATTATATTTTCTGTTCATTGATTATATTAGCCTGGGAAAATTTCATCGACCGTGGGAAAAAATCATTAACCGAGGGAATATTTACCTAGATATTGTATGAAACAGTATAAAGGCCAAAGAATATTATATATTCTGTTCATTAATAATTATATTAGCCTGGGAAAAAAACATCAACCGTGGGAAAAAGTAATTAACCATGGAAATATTTTTAGATATTGTATGAAACAGCATGGCGGCCAAAGAATATGATCATCTGTTCAAACTTTTAATCATTGGAGACTCGGGCGTCGGCAAGAGCTCTTTGTTAGTCAGGTCAGTGACTTTATATTACTTTGGGTATCAGTAAACAAACTACTTTGGGTACTAGTATACAAGTTACTTTGGGTACCAGTATACATATTACTTTGGGTACCAGTAAACAAACTACTTTGGGTACAGGTATACATATTAAGAATTTCTTCAAACTTGTAATCATTGGAGACTCGGGCGTCGGCAAGAGCTCTTTGCTCGTCAGGTCAGTGACTGATAGACAGACAGACAGATAGACACACAGATAAATAGATTGATAGATAGATAGATAGACAGACAGACAGATAGACAGACAAAGAGATAGATAGACAGATAGACAAACAGACAGACAATAGCTAAAACTTACTTGATGGGTGGAAGTCCGGAATGAAAATTCTTCATGTGGCTGTTGAGATTTCTTTGTACACTGTTTATAATATCATATTGCATAATACATGATTTTTTAAAACTGGTTCTATGCTTGCGGAAATTAATTAGAGCCTAACCCAGTTATTTATCACACTGTAATATAGACAGTTTTCCAGGGATAGTTAAATAAATAAAAATATTATATATTTGTTTTTAATTTAGATTTGCTGACGACTGTTTTAGTGGCAATTATATAACTACCATTGGTGTTGATTTCAAAATTAGGTAAATACTTTGGGTACCAGTATTATTTAAAAACTTTGGGTACCAGTAATATTTAGTTCATTTCAAAATTAGGTAAATCTTTTAGGGATCTAAAGGGATAAGACAATGGCTGATAAAATTGATGTACATCCCCAATGATAATACACAATTATATAACTACCATTGGAGTTGATTTCAAAATTAGGTAAATACTTTGGGTACCAGTATTATTTAAAAACTTTCGGTACCAGTAATATTCGGATAAGACAATGGCTGTTAAATTGATGTACAAGATGATACAGATAGTTTCCACTTTCTGTAGATTATGATTAGTGGTTGAACCGTTTGGACACTCAATAAAAGTCCCCAAAGTTTTTAAGTTGATTTCAAAATTAGGTAAACCCTTCCAGGGATCTAAAGGGATAAGACAATGGCTTTAAAAAATTGATGTACATCTCTAATAATGATACACATAGTTACCCCTTTCTATAGATAAAAATTCGTGGTTGAAACATTTGGACACTCAATAAAAGTCCTCAAAGTTGTTAGGTAAATCCCTCCATTATACAAGAGGAGGTAAGGGACATTGGGGTGTTTATTACACTAGTCCCCAAAGTTTTATAATAAAGTTTTCTTATTCATTGGCTCAACAACCTTGGGGATCTTAAGGGATAAGACAATGGATGATAAAATTGATGTACAGTACATCCCTAATGATGATATACATAGTTACCCCTTTCTGTAGATAAAAATTCGTGGTTGAAACATTTGGACACAATAAAAGTCCCCAAAGTTGATTTCAACGGACAATGGCTGATAAAATTGATGTACATGGGGGGGGGGGGGGAATTTTAATGCAACCATCTCGTAATCAATGATTAAATTAGAATTCGAATTTCGATTTGAAATTTTTCATGAGTACCTAATCCTTGGGGACTTTTTATTGAATTTTGATTAGTTGGTTCATTTAGTTGAGTGTTCAAACATTTCAACCACTTAAAATTTTTTTTGCTTTCTAGAACAATTGAAATTCGCGGAGAGAGGGTGAAGCTACAAATCTGGGACACAGCTGGCCAAGAGAGGTTTAGAACTATAACTGCTACATATTATAGGTAATTTACTAATTATAGACAGACAGATAGACATATAGATAGATGGATAGACAGCCAGATAGATAGACAGACAAAGACAGACAGATTGATCAATTGATTGATAAAATTGATATATTGATTGTAATATTGATTGATAAATTGATTGATTGATATATTGATTAATAGATTGATTGATTGATAGATTGATTAATAGATTGACTAATACATTGATTGATAGATTGATTGATAGATAGATTGATTGATAGATTGATTGATTGATTGATTGATTGATTGATTGATAGATTGATTGATAGATTGATTGATAGATAGATTGATTGATAGATAGTTTGATTGATTGATTGATTGATTGATTTATAGATTGATTGATAGATTGATTGATAGATTGATAGATTGATTGATTGATTGATTGATAGATAGATTAATAAATTGATTGATAGATTGATTGATAGATAGATTGATTGATAGATAGATAGATTGATTGATAGATTGATTGATAGATTGATTAATAGATTGATTGATAGATTAATTGATAGATTGATTGATAGATTGATTGATAGATTGATTGATAGATTGATTGATAGATTGATTGATAGATTGATTGATAGATTGATTAATAGATTGATTGATAGATTGATTAATAGATTGATTGATAGATTAATTGATTGATTAATTGATTGATTGATTGATTGATTGATAGATCGATTGATAGATCGATTGATAGATTTATTGATTGATTGATAGACTGATGGATAGATAGATTGATTGATTGATTTATAGATTGATTAATACATTGATTGATAGATTGATTGATAGATTGACTAATACATTGACTAATACATTAATTGATAGATTGATTGATAGATTAATTGATTGAAAGATTGATTGATAGATTGATTGATAGATAGATTGATTGATAGATAGTTTGATTGAATGATTGATTGATTGATTTATAGATTGATTGATAGATTGACTGATAGATTGATTAACAGATTTATTGATAGATTGATTAATACATTGATTGATAGATTGATTGATAGATTGATTGATAGATTGACTAATACATTGATTGATAGATTGATTGATAGATAGATTGATTGATAGATTGATTGATTGATTGATATATGGATTGATAGATTGATTGATAGACTGATGGATAGATAGATTGATTAATTGATTTATAGATTGATTGATAGATTGACTGATAGATTGATTAACAGATTGATTGATTGATAGATAGATTGATTGGTAGATTGATTAATAGATAAATAGACAGACACAGATATACAGACAGACAGGGAAAAACTTTGCTTAGTGTCAAAACATTTCAACCACTTAAAATTTAGAGGAACTCACGGAGTGGTGATTGTGTATGATGTCTGTAGCGGGGAAAGCTTTGCCAATGTCAAGAGGTGGCTACAGGTAATTTTAATATCCGCTGGATTAGAACCGGCTCTAAGCAAACTATCCGCATGATATCTGCGGAAAGTTGTCTGTATTACGATACGATAATTATCTATAAAATACAGAGATATAAAGGGATAAGACAATGGCCGATAAATTAATGTACAAACATCCCCAATAATGCTACATTACCCCTTCTGTAGATTTCAATTTAACCCTTTAATTGAAGGGGGGGGGGTAAAAACACCCCCCATTGCCTCGATGTTATCGTATAAGCTTAAAGAGATAAAAAGACACACTCAAAAGCAAAATTATTAAATAAATTTTTTATATACAGGGTCTCCGTCGGAAACTGTTTTTTTTAAACGCTTATTTCTTCCTTAATATTTGAGCTATCTTAGAAAAAAGTATTTGGCAGTCTAAAACTGACCGTTTTTTTTTGATATTTATGAAAAATCCACAAAATCTACGAAATTTAGAATTATTGTATTTTTTTATTCTAGGAAATAGATCAAAATTGTGAGGTCGTTAATCGGATACTTGTGGGAAACAAGAATGATGATCCTTCCAGAAAGGTTAGTTAAATCCGCTTTAATATCCGCTGGATTAGAACCGGTTATCCGCATAATATCCGCGGAAAGCTGTCTATAATACTTAATCGGATACTTGTGCAGAACAAGAATGATGATCCTTCCAGAAAGGTTAGTTGAATCCGCTTTAATATCCGCTGGATTAGAACCGGGTATCCGCATAATATCCACATATTATATACAGAAAGCTGTCTATAATACAATGTTAAATAAAAATAATGATCCTTCCAGAAAGGTAAGTTGAATCCGCTTTAATATCCGCTGGATTAGAACCGGTTATCCGCATAATATCCGCATATTATCCGCGGAAAGCTGTCTATAATACGATGTTAATCGGATACTTGTTGGTTAGTTGCATATATGGCTTTAAATATCCGCTGGATTAGAACCGGTTTGAAAACAAAATGATGATCCATAACTTTACAACAAGACCTATGCTATCTATCTATCTATCTATCTATCCATCTAACTATCTATCTATCTAACTATCTATCAATCTATCCATCTAACTATCTATCTATCTAACTATCTATCTATCTATCTATCTAACTATCTATCTATCTTAACAATCTAACTATCTATCCATATATCCATTTATCTATCTATCTATATATCTATCTAACAATCCATCTATATATCTGTCTATCTAACCATTTATCTATCTATCTATCTTAGGTGGTACTATCAGAGGATGCGCAAAAGTATGCAGACTCCATGGGAATACAACTATTTGAAACTTCAGCCAAGGTCAGTAAAATGAATCCGCTTGACATCCGCTGGATTGGAACCGGTTCTTAGGCATACTATCCGTATATTATCCGCGGAAAGATGTCTATAATACGGATACTTCTTTTATGCAGACTCCATGGGAATACAACTATTTGAAACTTCAGCCAAGGTCAGTAAAATGAATCCGCTTGACATCCGCTGGATTGGAACCGGTTCTTAGGCATGCTATCCTCATAATATCCGAGGAAAGATGTCTACAATACGATGCGATTGATAACTACAAAAAAATCAGGGATCTAAAGGGATAAGACAATGACCGATAAATTGATGTACATCCTCAAAGATTATACACAAAATTATTCTCTTTGCAGATAGGTGGTAGGTCCCAAGCTTGGATATAATATAAAATAGTCTCTAGTACAAAATAGCCTCAATATCGGTCAGACCCAAGCCTACCAAGTCGCGCGCGGGCACTCAGCCCACATAACCTAACCTAAATATTGCAAAAAGAAATTATAAATTGTATTTAGAATAATATAAATGTGGAGGAAATGTTCCGAGCTATTACAGAACTGGTTCTAGTTAGTAAAAAGGTAAAAAAAAATAATCACTTAATATCCACGGAAAACTGTCTAAAATTATTCATTATTATTCCAGTATGACTTAAGATTAGAATCAGTACTGAAATATTATGTACTAGTGGCTTCGCCCCTAGCCTCTAGGGGCTTTGCCCCAAGAGGTGATAAAAAATTAATATTTATTGTTTTTAGTGAGAGAATGTTGCTTTTCTTTCATTCAAAATAAATGCTGGAATAAAAAATAATAAAGGGCAGCCTGTAGCAGAGCAAAATAGAAAATAAGGGGGGGATTTTTTTGTTTTTGGGGGGGTTAGGGGTGTCCCACCTCCCAAGAAAATAGCTTAAAACCACCACAGGACCAATAGGTATATACCCTCAAGAGTAGAATCCGATCGGTTCAGTGGTTACCGAGATCTTAAGCTTCAGACGGACGGACAGACAGACATCGTACTACTTTGTATTATTGATAGCTTGGTATTGTAGACAATTTTGAAATAATGAAATAACAAGGATGACAACATCCATAAGAAGCGAAGCTCTGAAACGGTAGGACAAACGCACATTGATACTTGTAGAGTGCCAGAACTTAATAATCAGTAAAAGGAAAAAAAATAAAAGTGAGAGGTGGGTATGAAACTTTTTGAAACCAAAACTAAAAGCCAAAAGAACTCAACTAAAAAGAGTTACAGAGCTGAAATTTGACATGGCAGTTGCTTTAAAGAGATGCAATGTAGAATTTTGAAGAAACAGCGGCGGAATCGCCACTATCGCCGAAATCCGCCGTCTCCCGTCCGAACTGCGTCTATAATACTAAAATATCTCTATTTCAGAATCAACGGCCGGACAGTTTAACAGAAACGGCTGGCGGCGGTATAAAGTTGAAGAACCGGCCGAGCGGCAAGACTGGCGGCAGCAAAAAGGGTTCCGGCTGCGGCTGTAAATAGCCGCCGCTAAAACGTCTAGTTATCAAGTCTTCTATACACTAAATGATATGTATAATGTTTGTAACTTTGTATGCCAGTCTTATTGACGCAAGAGGTAGATTCTTTTTTAAAAATTAGGATAGCTGAATCGGCGATGGCAGCCATATATTTCCAAAATTGTTTTTATAAAAAATCCTCCAAAAGTCTACAAAAATTAAACAAAATTAATAACACTTTTTTAAAGAATGTGTCCAACTTTTGTGATTTTTTTAAGCCATTCATGACGAGCTTCCAAAGTTCAAAGTTTTGATTCACCGGGCTTCAACAAAATAGATTTTTTCAATAATTACTCAACAGAATATAATAAGTAAGGTGTTAAATTAAAGATCTTACTATTTTTGTTCATAATGGCAATTTTCTTCTTTTTTTTTTGCTTTTAAGTACCTTAAAAACAACTTAGTTTTAAAAAAATACGTCTACAAAAAAAACTGAATGCATATCCAAATTCTATGGATAATTTTACATCTACTACTTACAAAAAGCACCGACTAGCTATATTTTTTTTTAATTTCAAAAGTTAGGATACGTTGTTTGTAGAAAATAAAATTTTGATCTGGCTACCATAGCAGATTTAACGATGCTAGATTTTTAAAGAGCTCTCAGTGCGTTTTAGTTATATTATTTTCCTTTTTTTTATGTATTAAGAAGTATAGGGGTGATTTTTTTTGGTCTAAAAAAGAAATAAAAAGCAAAGCATTATCTAATTTTTAAGAAGTATTTAAGTAGTTTTTTTCTCTAACTCCATAAGTAAAAGTTTAATAGTTATTTCTCGTATCGTATTATAAACGGCTTTCCGCGGATATAGAATGTACAATTATGAGATTAAAACTAGTTTTTTTAGCCCCGAGGTGACGAAGTCACCGGCTAAAAAAACTAGTTTTAATCTTATGATTGTACATTTCTATATTCGTAGAAAACTGGATATGATACGATGCTAGACATGGTTTTTTCGTATGGATGAGAACCGGTTCATATCCACCGGATTCAAATGAATACGAGAAATGATTTTATTCCATTTGGTCACAAAAAAAAAACTTTTTGTTGATTTATTTTGCATTTAAATCTCATTAATTGATGTAATATAAAAGTAATAGGATGTGTATCTGTGTGTCTGTAGCTAAAGATCTCACTAACCGCTGGACCGATATGGTTCTCCCTTCATACAGTTAAGCTCCAGGGAAGGTTTATGACTATTTTGGGTGAAGGTACCTCGAAAAAATAAAGATTTCTGAAAACTTGAAAATAGAGGGTCATATACAAATAACTACATGCCCACCTTTTCTAGGACCTTTTTTCGTCTGTTAGCAAATTGTTTTCTGCTACTTGGCTGTCTTAATATTTCCGACACTATTGGATGATTTTCAAAGACCCAAATGAGAGTCTGCACAATGTCCTTGGGATGGGGGCATACCCCTTCCCCCTCTAGTGTTTTACTCCAATATGGATCAACTTCTTCCCACATGCCTTTCTTTATATGCCCCCAGAGGCCTCCAGTGGCGTAGCTGCTAATTCAAAATGTAATTGTGCATTTTCTACTGATTATTATATATCTTGGACAAAGTAGCCTCTGGATAAAGTAGCCTCTGGACAAAGAAGCTTCAAACAAAGTAGCCTAGTTTTCTTAATTAAATGTTTTGAGGCTTAACATAGGTTAGGTTATAGGCTAAGGGACCGAGCGCTGCGGCCATGACCCTTTTTAACATTGGAGGCTACTTTTTCTAAGTAAATGTCCCGAGGCTATTTTGTGCGGAGACTACTTTATCCAAGATGTATTACTATGATATTATTATTAATATAATTATTTTATATCTTCAACTTTTTATATTTATATTTGTAATTAGTACTATTATAAAAAATAAACATTAATTATTAGAATTGCGTTAATTATTCTAAAGGCGGATAAATTGATGTACATCCATAATGATGACACACAAAATTGCTCCTTCTGTAGATTAAAATTAATGGTTGAAACTGTTGAACACTCAACTAAGAAAACGTAATTGTAAAACTTTTGGGATTAGTGTAATATACAGCTCAATGTCCCTCTCTCTCTGTCTCTAGAGGCATGTCAACATTGCCCTTTCAATATCCAACATTATTATTAAGTCCATATTTCTTTATAAATTTTATTACATTAGATAATTAGATTTTTGAAATAGTGATTATTGAAGTCTTTAAAATAAACATTACACTAGTTTATTACACTAGTTCCCAAAGTTTTACAATAACGTTTTCTTATTCGTTGTCTTAACTATCAGTGCTTTCTTTGAATTTTGATTTTTTGGTTTATTAAGTTGAGTGCCCGACGTTTCATTGTGTGTATCACTATTGAGTATGTTAATAATGTTCATCTGTCAGATTGTTGTTATTTGAGAAGCTACTTTATAGTGAATTTCTTGATTGCTTTACAAATTTTTTGTGAATATTCCACAAACCAATTATATTCCAGCATATGATTCATTTGGTCCATTGGTCAGTTAGTCATGTCATAAAATCCAGACAGGAAGTGGACATTGGGCCGGATATCCGGCTAATTTATAATTATGCCGGATATCCGGTAATTTGCCAGGTATTTATGACACTAGTACCCAAAAGTTTATAATAACGTCAGCGTGGCCACATTTTTCAGTATACTGAAAATGTTCAGTGTTTGGAAATTTGGGATACAGTATTTTCAGTAAATACTGAACGTTCAGTATTTTGAAATTTTGTTCAGTTTTTGGAAATTTACATGATTCAGTATTTTTCAGTATTTCTTAAATTTTGCATAAATAAGATGTTTTTTCAAGTAGTTGATGTCAGATTTTTTTCGGCGCTTCGCGCCTTACTTTACTTTCCTTTATGTTATACAGTATTAATTTTTTTCAGATATTTTGTCTTTGGAGTGAGAGGATAGGTTATTTGGGATGTAGTTTTCATATTATAAAAAAAATTTGATTTGGCCTCAAGGTACTGCAGGCTTCCAGGTGGATTCTGGACAGGTAAAAAGTTAGAACAAAACTTATTTAACAAAAGTTACTACTTTTTGGATTTTATGAACTGATTTAAAGAAAATTTTGGCAGGTTCAGGTACTGCAGCCCTCCAGGTGGAATCTTGACAAGTAAAATTGAAATTTTTTACTTTTAAAGTTAGAATGGTATAAACTAATTTGAAGAAAAAAGGACTATCCACGAATGAGACCAAGTGAATTAGTAAATAATTATCAGTCATTTTCTGCTTAATTGGCACAAGAAAATCTAAGAGGCAAAACGAAAGATCTTTAAAATATCCCCCTAGTTCTGAAGCTATGATAGATTTAAAATTTTGAAAAGAGGAATCATATTTAAAAAATATTTAGTATTTGTATATTTTTGTTCAGTATTTCAGTAATTTTTCTTATTTTAGGATTTAGTTTTTTCAGTATTTCATGTTTTTTGTTCAGTATCAGTATTATTTTGGTTGTGGCCACGCTGTAACGTTTTCTTATTCATTGGCTTAACAACTTGAGGGTCCAAATGGTTCCACCAATAACTTTAATCTAATTACTAAAAGTGTAAAATAGCCCCTCTAGAGGCACTTGAGAGAGGAGGGAAATCCACCTCAACTTCTTTTCATTAGAAAGCCTATAGGTTTTTTTCAATTTTTTTCTATGGTACCCTACCCCAAAATAGTTATAAACCTTCCCGGGACATATGAGAAGCTACACTGTATTAATGAGCGGTTAGCGAGACCCTTTCGGTACAGACCAACACACAGAGATCCTACTACTTTATTATGGAGTTCCACAAGGATCACTTTTAGAGACTGAATACAATTTTAAAAGTTCTAAGATATTAGATAATATAGGTATATATTTCTATTTTATAGTTACAAATAAGTCATGAATATACACATGCATTTTTTTAATAATGAAATTAATAACAATTTGATTATAAGGGTTCTAATGCAGGAATCTAAAGGGATAAGACAATGGCCGTTAAATTGATGTACATCCCCAATGATGAAACAATTAGTGGTTGAAATATTTGGAAAGTCAACTTTATGAACCAACTAATCAAAAGTCTCTAAAGTTTTTAAGCCATCAAACAAGGAAAACTTTGGGGACTAGTGTAATAAACAGCCCATTGTTCCCTCCCTCCCTGGTTATAATGTCTAAGAATTGGAGCGTTTGTCAATAACAGTTGGCTTTTTTGGTATTTTAAACAGGTTATAATTGTCCTATCAATTTCAAACATTAGGTGATGATTCCTATAACAGTAAGTTACAAAAGTATATACAGGTACATGATAGTTATTTAATGTATCGTATTATAGACAGCTTTCCGCGGATATTGAAATAAAAAATCATAAGATTAAAACCAGTTTTGTCATCAAATTTATGATTTTTATTTCAATATTCGTGGAAAATTGTCTGTAAAAAAGTGATTTTATGGTTACTACATCAATCAAACTGGGGTCTCAGAGCCGATTGTCGTCTTTTTCTCCCCACCATCTTGTTCCACCGCCATTTTGTTTTCGTCCTCTGGCGCCGCCATTTTGTTTTCTGTTGTTTCTTCAGTCTCTGGATTTCCCGCCATTTCAAGGTCTGGTTTGGCCTTCTTTTGAAATCTAAAAAAATATTAATTTCAAAATAAACTTCTTTGGTATAACATGTCTATTTCTATCTTTTTTTTTAACAACCATTGATTATAAGATATAATTATTCTATTGATCTTATTTTTTTTTATAATAATTTCTAGGACAACAAAGTACAAAATTATAAGCAATAAAAAATGTAAGTATGTCCTTAAAGGAAGCCTGCAAGAATTACATCAATCTAACTGCTGAAAGACTGCCACAAGTAGACCCAATACCCGAAATTTAAAACCTTCAACTTAGTAACAAAAAAGTTGTAGGCATTTTAAAATGACAATTTATGTACAATGAAAATTTTGAAAGATTTTCATTGCTCATGTTATAAATTTTGAAATTAAACTACGTAGCCTAGAAACAAAATTATAAGCTTTTTTGTCATAAATTTAGGTTGCCTGTAACTAATTATATTTTTACAATAAAAATACCCATTTTTATAGCTAAAATCATTAAAAAAAAATAAGTTCAAGTTATGTTGTACTGAGAGTACTGTAGTATTTCCAGCCAATCAGAAGACTGAATCAGCTCAACAACCAATCACAGCTGAGCTTGTATTAGTTTCATTTGTTTCCGCTATGATTTTACGCTTACAAAGGCAAATTTAACCGTGTTTTATTGTAAAAATGTAATCAGTTACCCGCAACCTAAGTTTCTGATGATGATAAGGTTATAATTTTGTGTCTAGGCGACGTAATTTAATTGTGTACTTTCTATTATGAGCAATGGAAATCTTTCAAAATTGTCATTGTACATAAAATGTCATTTTGAAATGCCTAGAACTTTCGTGTTATTGAAGCTGAAGGCTTCAAATTTGGGATATTGTTTCTACTCGTGGCATTTAAAGCGTTGTTTTTCTTGCAGGCTAATAATAAGGAGAATCATCATATCAGTTCAGCAGTCAACTATATCCTATGGTACAAACAGATAGATATAATGTTACATTTATATGTAGCAGTGCCCAGCCTCTTTCTAGCAATATCAGAGGGTGTCCCATAGTATAGTGGTTAGCGTACTATGCTATGGTTGGGAAAAACCGAATTCAAGTCCCCCCCCCCCCCCGTAGACTTTGCACTTGGTTGACAAATGCTGTCGCAATTTGTCAGATTATAATAACGCAACCTTCTCTAAGATGACCTAAGGTTGTAATGAGAAAGATTGAAGTCAGGATTCTACCAATCAAGCAGCTTTAACCATGCTTTCCCTCATCCATGCTCCTTGTATGAGAGCACCATTAATTAGGTAGGATGGCTTAATATGGAACACCTGCCAAAACTCTAGGCCTGGGTGATGTAATAATTGAGTACCTTCCACGAGAATTGCGGGTCAGTTGCAATGTAACATAGAATACAATTAGCTGTGCGCGAAGCTTACTAATCTTAGATTGATCAAAGGATTCTCACCTCTGTTTGCATCTAAATCCTAACTTGAGAGAATTAGGGCTACAACAAACAGCCATATCAGCGCCGCCTATGCTGATAATCATCCTTGTGCAAAATGTATAGTATAAAACTTTGGGTACCGATATAAAACTTTGGGAACCAGAATAAAATTTTGGATACCAGTATAAAATTTTGGATACCAGTAAAAATTTTTGGGTACCAGTATAAAACTTTGGGTACCGATATAAACTTTGGGTATCAGAATACAATTTTGGGTACCAGTATAAAACTTTGGGTGCCAGAATAAAATTTTGGGTACCAGTATAAAACTTTGGGTATCAGAAAAAAAATTTTGGGTACCGCAGGGCTAGATAATTACCTCTCGATAAGATTTCTGACTCTGGTCTTGATCGGGGCCTTGGTCTCATTCTTTTCTTGGCCATCCTGTTTCTCCTCCTCACCCTGCTCAAGATCCGCTGTCTCAACCCTTTCAAATTCAGGGGCCAGGGTGTCGTCAAGCTGCGTCTTTTTCCCCGCATTTTTCTTTTTCATCTTCTCAAGAAACTCGGCGATTCTTTCCTTCATCGGCTTCCATTCTATTTTTTCTTCAGTAGCGGTTGCTGCATTGTCCTCGGGGGCTGCGGGGCTCCCATCTATATAAAAAGAATAATTAATGAAGGTTCAGTATGTGCATTATATATGAAGGATCTGTTTCATGAAAACTTTTATTTTATTCAATTTTGAAAATTCAGGGGTTGCCATCCGTATATAAAAAATGGGTATAGTCCCTTTCGTGACAACACCTCTACTATGAAAATACGATGAATTGCTCCTTAAGAGGCGTTGTTTCTAAAGGCACTGTGCCCAAAAAGTTAATCAGTGTCTACAATAAATATAGGTACATTTGTGCATTACATTTAGGCCAAATTTTTTTTTTAATGAATAAAGGATCTTTATGTGCATCATATTTCAGACTGGAAAGGGAAAATAAGAAATGGGAACATGGAATAAATTCCTAATTAGGACAGAAGTCAATAGATATTCGCCCATGAAAGGCTATTTATCTAAAATCTAACTTCAGGAAAGTGATTTATGTCCTTTGTCAGAAAAATTCTTACATAAATTCTCACAAAATCTAGCTTTTCTAGCAAACTCTTGCAAAATATCACTTTTCTCTCCTTTACATATCAAAATCTCAAAAACTATAGCTATTCTGTCCTAAATCTTGCAAAATATAAACAACTACCTTGTGCAGCCTCTCCGTTCTCCAAAACCGGTTTCTGTTCCTCCCCTTCCCCATCCCCTTTGTTCTCTCCCCCCTCTTCTGCTTGCTGCAATTTTTCTGTTTGTTTGGTTTCATTTTTGCTCACCAGGCTTCGCAATCTAAACAATCTAGAAATAGATTGATTCATAGATAGATGGATGCACAGATGGATGCATAGATGGATGCAAAGATGAAGGCATAGATAAATGTATATAGATGCATAGATGGATGCATAGATGGATGCATAGATGGATGCACAGATGGTTGCATAGATGGATGCACAGATGGATGCATAGATGGATGCAAAGATGGATGCAAAGATGAATGCATAGATTAATGTATATAGATGCATAGATGGATGCATAGAAGGAAAGATGGATGCATAGATGGTTGCATAGATGGATGCAAAGATGGATGCAAAGATGGATGCATAGATGGATGCATAGATGGATGCATAGATGGATGCATAGATGGATGCATAGATGGATGCAAAGATAGATGCACAGATGGATGCATAGATGGATGCATAGATGGATGCAAAGATGGATGCATAGATGGATGCATAGATGGATGCATAGATAGATGCATAGATGGATGCATAAGCCCGGTTCACAAAAGCTTTTTAGGGGTCGACCTTTTTTTTCAGTAGGTCAACCGATTTTAGTACAACTGAAATATAACCCAACCTAAACAAATTCGTATTTTTTGCTGAAATTACAAAGTTATTGTACGTGAAAATAATTAGAGAATGTTATAATAACCCCATTTTATCTATTTACAAGTATAATTATATTGTTCAAGGGAAAAAAAGTTACTCTATACTTGGTCTCATTTTGCATATATATTTTAAATCAGTGGTTTTTTCTTTCTATCCCTGACAGTGGTCCGAAGTTTATTTAAAAATTATTCAAAAGCTGTCTTTTAAAAACTTTTAATAATATTTTTTTACTTTTACTCAAAAGGAAAAAAAATTAATTAATTGATTTATTTTTTTGAGGCCTATACCAAAAAATTATATTGAGCTAGCTACTCGCCACTTGGTATTTTTTTTTAAAATCTAGAATTATAATGATCAGCTGATATGAAGACGTACGTAAACAACAGTTTAGATAAAATTTGAAATATGGAAGAACTAATTTACACAGAGTTATTTATTTGCAAGTTGAAAAATGTGATTATAAAAGGGATATTGATTTTGTTAGCAATTAGCAAGAATATTAATTTGTTTTATTTACCTTTTAATCGTGTTTTTTTATTGTTAACCTTTAATGGAAGAAGTCCACTATGTTATTCTATTATATCTTAGTTAAATAAGTGTGAACAATTAGAATGATGAGTATCATTCCGTGTTAAATTTCAGAAATTAAGAAATGATTGGCTTACTTCTCTCTGTTATTTATAAAAGGTAATATTTTATAAGCCTCGGCTGAGGCGTAACACGCAGCGCATACGCTCATTTTAAGCATGGTGATAGGTTCGAATCTCGGCCCCACACTGCATCATGCTATAAGAAGTTAAAAATTGTTTCTATTGCTGCCATGTCAGGTGTGTGACATAAATAGTTAGATTAGAGGGGAAGGCCTAGGCTCAAAACAGGTGCAACTCATTACCATGCTTAATTAGTACTTACAGATAAATATATAGTGGCGTGCACAGTGTTGTGCCATGAGGGTGCACAAAGGAGGGGGTAGTTGACTTGCCCCCCCCTCATTTTCAATTTTTGTTTTTAAAAGAAAGAAAATTTGGGGGAGGGGGGGCATGGTCAAGTTTTGTAGGGAGGGTGGAGAAATCTTTCCTCAAAATTGTTAACTATAGATTCAATGGTAAGTGCCCTACGGACTAAAAAAGCTTTCTTCTTTATTTCCTATCCTCTTATTGTTTAACGTAATACAATTTTTTTCTCTGAAGCTTAAGATTTAAGTAACTACTGAAGCGATTGGGTTCTCTAGTTTATGCAAGCTGCACATAGGTCCTGTGAAGGTTTTAGGCTATGTTAATTTACGATATTACTTATGGAATGGGTTTAAGCTATCTTTCTAGACCATTTCTGCCTTTTCAAATACAGATGCCAATAGTTTTTTTATAAAGCAGTATGTTTTTTGTCTGTAGCGAAAAATCTCGTGAAGCTTCCTATGTGCCCAAGGAAGTGCTCTTTGAGGCTTAAATGAGTATATCCGCTAGTAATGGGTTGTAATCATTTATGAAAGGTGTAGTTGCTATATTGTCCTTAGCTCATCTTATAATAAGTCACAATGTGAAAATGGAAGACATTTCGAATTATAGAGTACCTTTGGAACTAAAAAGTATTTATTATTTTAGAGGTTCCAGTTAGCCTACGAGGAAATCAAACCAACGAGATGAAACTCAATTTTATACCAACACACAAGAAAAATCATCTGTCGACGTGTAGTAATAATATAAATATATACCAAACCAATGAAAAGATTTTGATACCACTTTATTATAAAACATAAATAATCTGGCCTATTAAATCCTATTATATCCCTCTTATATTTAAACTATTAAATTCAACTTTTAATTGAAATGTCCGTCTATCTTTGATGTTTTAAGGGGGGGGGGATGTGATGACTCTTCATACGACATACCAGCAATTTTATATTGGGTGCTACTCCCTTAGTTTTAGAGATAATTGGGTAAAATCTTTTTGTTTGTGTCACTTATTACCCCAAGTTTTGGTATCTTTAAAAAACGGTGGCGGGACCGTCGCTGCCGCCAATTTCCGCCGCCGCCCAAAATTTTTAAATGCATTTCTCGCCGAATTAGGCAATTTGGAATCATTTGAGACCATGTTATTTATTTTTAAAAAAATTTTCTTACAAGCAACTCTTTGGTGGGACTGTCATTTTTTTCAAATTCTCGTTTATCAAGGTATATCTTAAATTCAATGCTTCTCCTGTATACTTTTAAAGATATTGAAACAAACCTTTTTTAGGTTGGTCAGTAAAAAATATTTTAATAAAAAACGTCGTTGGTACTGCTGATCCTGCCGTTTTCCGCCGCTGCTAAAAAACATTTTTTTATTGCATTTCTTGCCATTTTATTTTTTTTCGGCGGCGGAAAACGGCGGTGGACGGCGGGAGCGGCGGTACCGCCGCCTTTTTTTTTTAAAGATACCAAAACTTGGGGTAATTAGTAACACAACCAAAAATCTTACCAAATTATCTCTAAAACTAAGGGAGTAGCACCCAAAATAAAATTGCTGGTATGTCGTGTGACGAGTCACCACATTCCCCTCCCCCAATTAATTTTCATTTTTTTAGATTAAAGTACTTATCAATTTTAAGTTTGACTTTGTTCTACGAGACTTTTGTGTCTATAGATGAAAGGACAAGTATCTTTGCTTTCTATGTTTTAGCACGAACTTAAGTTCTGGTTGATCTAAAGGCTGTTTTGTTGTAGATAAAGATGCATGTAACTCAATTGCATTATTATATATGCTTAAGAAATTATTCCAGATAAGTCATCTTATTTATTAGCATTCATTGTAAATGCTAATTTGTTACCTATTCTGTTTGTTTTCTAGTCATCTTGTAATTTTTATGCTTCAATTCTAATGGACATTGTCAACCTTGTTTCATTATTAATACTGTTTTTGTAAATCAACTTTTACATTCGCATAGAACTATCCCTTATGTTAAATTATTTTTAAAAGTAATTAGCAACAAAATTACATGTAATTTGAAGCATCAACATTTTGAGAAAAAAAACCTGTTTTCAATGTTTCTGTGATAACTTTTACATATTTTATTCAATTTCATCTTCAAATTATGATATTCAAATCTATAATAAAATATATTCATCCCTTCAAACAATCCTTTTATGTATTAACTGGCTTCTTCTTAACTAGAGTTTTTAAAAGCGAAGCTTTTCTATAATTAGGGTCGGTCCATACGTACGTCCGTCCGTCACAGTTAGTTCTTTTCGTTAATTTTAACAGGTTAGAATTGTCCTATTGATTTAAAACTTGCATGCTGATTCCTAAAATAGCTATGTACGACTTAGAAAGCGTAGCAACTCTATAATCGTTACCAGAAAATCCATGCGTCCATTTAAAACAAGCTGATGTTTTTACTTTTTTGACAACAAATTTTGAATGTTAAAATTATCCTATTAGTCTGATTTTTTGAATACTGATTCCTATTGAAACAAGGTTTAGTGTTATAAGCGAAGCATCTCTATAATCAAGTCTTAAAAATGTCAATATTCAGTTTACTCAGTTCTGACCCTCAACAGTTTGTTTGTCCTTCCATTTCAGAGCTTTGCTTTTATGGATGTTGTCGTCCTTGTTATATTTGTGAACTGAAATTCTATTACAAGGTGTGTTTCTTAACATTCCATGAATTTACAAAGGGGAACATTTTTCTTGCTAGTTTGCCTTGTATTTATGTGTTTTAAAACAGTAGTAGAACGCTGAAATTTGGCATGTAGTAGCCCTCATGAGGTAAAATATGTAACTGGAGAAACCCCAGAAAAACCACCGCCGATAACCGCTAAATCCTGCAGATTTTTTTCTTTTTCCTGCTAAATTAGACAAACGAGAGCAAGTGATTCTAAGGACTGTTTTTTACCTAAATAAAGTATTTTTTGTACGAAAATACTAAAATATCCTATTACATCTTCATATGAAATGTAGGTGTCAGTTTCCAGGTATAATCCTGCAGGTCCTGAACCTCCAGGTCTATATAAATCTTTAAATGGCTCCTGAGATCCCAATTTCTTATGTTTACCCGCCGGTTGCGGCGGCTGGCAGCTGCCAAGTACAATACCATCAAATGTTTTGTTGAATTAAAAGTTTCAAATAAAATAACATGTAATGTTACAATTACAAATTTAATCAAATGATGTAAATTACGTAAGTGTACAAATAAAACTGCTTACAGTCTTACAAGTTACCATCCCCTTTTCTAAATTAACATTTTAAAAGCAAAGCTTTTCTATAATTAGGGTCGGTTCGTCTGTCTAGAACGGATAGCTTTTTTCGTAAATTTAGGCATGTTAGAATTGTCCTACCAATTTCAAACTTGGCATGGTAATTCCTGTAAGTAGTTAGGTACGATTTAGAAGTGTAGCAACTCTATAATCATTACCAGAATGGCCGTACATCTATTTAAAACATGTTGATTTATTAACTTTTTTAACAACAAATTTTTATATGATCTAATTATCCCATTGAGCTTTTTTTGTATACTAATTCCTGGGACAAGTACAATATTATAAGCAAAGCAGCTCCATAATCAAGTCCTAAAATTGTATGTATGTCCATAAACATTATTCTATAGTTTTATCAAGTAGTTTTTCAACAAATTTTCTTACAATTTGCTTCAACTTTTATACATTTATATTCTGATTATTCATTTTTGACACTCTATAAGTGTTAATGCACATTTGTCCTACTGTTTTAGAACTTCGCTTTTATAGATGTTCTTAAGCAAGTTTAAATGTTATTAGATTCAAACGTGGATTCCTCTAACAAAGGCTTGCGAAGATGATTTCTGTAATATGCAAAATTTGGCGTGAATATAAACTGTACATTTCTGGAAAGTCTGAATGTTCATTGAAACTTAATTAAGTTATTCTTCTATTAACCTTGATTTTTGGACAATCAAAAAAATTAGACACTGCGTAATATTATATAATATTCAAATAGCAGCTACACTCTAGCATTTAGAGGATTCTTTATCCTATAAGGGGGGGGGGGGGGTGTAGTTTACCTTCAGCTTTAATTTTTTTTTCCAAGGGCGATTTATACCTTACTACTAAAAATTCCCAGAACCTATTAGAATCTGTAAAAGTGAACCACATAGCTAGGTCAAGCAAATCCTTTGGTTAGGACAAACATCCCATTGGTTTTATATCAGGATGACGAGCATCAAAAGGTTACAGAAATATTCCAATATAGCTTAGTGGTTCAGTGGTTAGGTATCGAGATCTTAATAATCAAACAAAAACTTATTTCTTTAAATAATAGGATAATTATTCATTATTAGTGTAAATATGCACTTAGAGGCAATAGAGGGGAGGGGGTGAATTAAACTACCTTTCTTATTTTAGTTTTTAAAAAAAAGTTTTTTAAAAATTTAGAAGGGGGGGGGGGGGTATTAGTACCCTCCACAAAAATAGCTAAAAACCTTCCACAACCAAAAAGAAGTTACACTTTAAAGAAGTATCATATCGGTTCAGTGTTAAAAGAGGGACCCATTTGAACAGATATACAGAGATCCTGTTACATTGATGGATATCCGGAAAAAATTAACTAAAGATCAGTTTCTAAGCTAAAAAAATCATAAAACCTTGCAAGATTCATAACTTGTAAAGATAGGAATCGATCTAGCACCTCAACCAATAAGCAAATCTTAATGAAACTTTGTGGGAATATGTAGATTGTAAATTTATTTAATCCCTGAAGATATCAGCCTTTTATCTTGAATATGAGTAAAGAAAATCATGAAAACTTATCTAGGAATCGAACTTGCACCCTAACCTTGATAAAAGTTTGCAGGATAATAAAGTATTCAATCCATAAAAAATTCAGCCATCTATCTTAAATAGGAGTTGAGAAAATCATGAAAACTTAAAAATGTAGGAATCAATCTAGCACCCCAATTTATTGATGAATCTTAATAAAAATATGAAAAATGTTATTATATTTAATCCGTAAATATTTCAAGTGTTTATCGTTGATAAGAGCCGAGAAAATCCCCAGATGGACGGACATTTCGAATTATAGAGTAGCTTCTCTATCAATAAAAAAGTTTTCAAATATATAAGTAAACCTTATGCGATTGGAGGAAACCTGCAACAATTAAAAATGTGTAACGATTTTAAAAGGTGTTTTCTGAAGATACTATTAACAAGCAGCAAAGCCAAATAATACAATATAAATCTAGAGGTTAATACACTAGTCCCTAAAGTTTTAGTTGGCTTAATAACTTTGGGGACTTTTACTGAATTTTTATTGATTGCTTTATTAAACATACATATAGAATTAAAGAGTAGCTTCACACACTTAACCATTGAATTAATAAAAAATATAAGAAATATATTATTTTATTTTGTTACAAATCATTTAGGTAGGTATAATTTAGAAATCTTAAAATCTTAATATTTAAATGATTTTTTTCTCCCATACGGCTAAACAACATCATTGGTTCCTGAAAAAAACAATACTTAATTAAGATTCTAAAAATTTCTTTTAGTAGCAAAGGTACTGCACAATTCATTTTATCTGTCATATACACTACTTCTTTAGAAAACTAGCGGGTATGCTTATAAAAGCCACACTTTAAGAAAGTAGGGGACAATTCTACAATAAAAGGAAGTTTTTCTAACTTAATGGTTTTTTAATAGCCTTCAATCCAAAATACGATTTTCTCTTATCCGTGTATTGTCCCTTTTTGATAGTTTTTAAAAAATACCTATTCATTTTAACATTTGTGCATTTCTCATGAGCAACCTCCGTATAAAGTGATATAGGATTTAAGATAATCAATATCTGCATGTTGATATTTTAAATGACTTAAACTGTGTAGAGACTGTAATATTTAAGACCCTAAAATAAGAGAGTTGATTCTTAACATTGAAAGGGAAGCTGCGTATATTTACCTTAGAGTGTAGTGTGCAGAGAATTTCTTCGTAGTTTTATTTCGTTGGTAAAAGGTGTTGTAATAGTTCTTATAGGTCGGTCTCCTTACCATTACCTTAAAATTATTTTAAAAATCATTAATAACAGGATGTATGTCTGTCTATGTGTACTGAAGGACCTATCTAAAGACTGTATCAATATGGTTCTACCTTTATAGTGAATATTCTGATAGGTCTAGGTCAGGTTTTATCTATTTTTAGAGAGAGCACTACCACCACTCTCTTACAGAGAAATCGCTCCCAGAAAAAAGACGCCGCCACCCCCCCGCCCCTTACAAAAAAATCCTTAAAATTTCGTTTTTATTTCTTTCAAAATTAAAAGTATCTTGGCAATTTTTTACGCCACAAGTTAAGCATAAGAATATAATTTTCAATCGCAAAATCAATTAATTGAATCTCCAATAAATCTAATGATGTTTAAAATTTTTGTTTAGGTTTCTGTTAGATGTGGTAAAGTGCACGTAAGCTCCATGTGTATGAAAGAATTAGCGACAAAAATATCTTAAAACAAGGATGATAACATCCATAAAAGCGAAGCTCTGAAATGGTAGGACAAACGAACATTAACTCTTGTAGAGGGTCAGAATCAGTATATTTAAAGTATAAAAGTCGAAAAAATTAAGTCTGTTAAAAACTGCTGAAATACAGGATAATGTTTAAGGACACACTTAAATTTTTAAGACTTGATTATAGAGCTGCTTTGCTTATATTATTGAACTTTGTTGTCCTAGGAATCAGTATTCCAAAAATCACATCAATCGGATATTAATAACACACACAAAGGGGGGAGGCGGAAGTAACACTTTTTGAAACCAAAACTAAAAGTCAAAGCAACTCAACTAAATAAAGAGTTACAGCTCTGAGATTTGACATGGCAGTTGCTTTAAAGAGGTATAATATGGAACTGTGAAGAAACGGCGGAGGAACCGCCGCTCAGGCCGAAAAACGCCGTTTCCCGCCGAATTTTTTTTCGGCTTTTCTCGCCAAATGCAAATATAAGAAATGACAGGAAGGTGGAAGGCTGCTAATGCAGGAGAAGAGAACTGTGGTTTTACTAGAAGTATGAGGTCGGTAAATATATTTGCACTCGACACTTGCTATTGTAATATTGACTTGTTTGAACTATTTCAAGTGTCAAGTGAAAATATAAGGGAAATTTTTATGAAAAAAATATCTCAGATGATTCAAAATTATCTAATTTGACGAGAAAATGCACAAATAATTTTCGGCGGGAAACGGCGGTTTTCGGCGTGAGCGGCGATCCACCACCGTTTCTTCACAGTTCCATATTGTACCTCTATAAAGTAACTGCCATGTCAAATCTCAGAGCTGTAACTCTTTATTTAGTTGAGTTCCTTTGACTTTTAGTTTCGGTTTCAAAAAGTGTTACTTCCGCCCCCTCCATTTGTTGTTAAAAAAGTTAAAAATCGACATGTTTAAAATGAACTTACGGACATTCTGGTATTGATTTTAGATTTACTAGGCTTTCTAAATTGTACCTAACTACTATAAGATTCACCCTGCAAAGTTTGTATTTAATAGGACAATTCTAACATGCCTAAAGACCGACCCTTATTATAGAAACTTTGCTTTTAATAAAATAAAAACCAGATGCGCAATACTATTAATCACACTGTTATCCTTTAATATAAATTAGTAAGTTTTTTTTTTGTCTAAAGCTTAATTTCTCGGAAATTAGAAGGTCTTAGTTGTAGGTCAGTCTGCTGATATTCTAAATTTAAAAAGATCATAAACAACATTATAAATGTTAATAATCCTTATATAAGTAACAGGATGTATGTCTGTCACCGTGTAATGAAGGATTCTGATAGGTCTAGGTAAGGTTTAATCTATTTAGGGAAAGGGTACCACCACCAACTTAAAGATAAACCGCTCCTAGAAAAATGCCACTCACAAAAGAAAATTCTTTAAAAGGGATAGTTGCATGAAGTGCATTTCAGAAAACTGATTTCAAGCATAAGTACAAGCATACCATCAAACATATATAGTGGGTGTCGTATTACAATAAATAACAAAGAATTAGACTTCACTAAATTAGTCGTCATGCTTTTTTTTTTGTAAAAATAAGCCAGCTTTATAAATTGCGAGAATGCAATTTTCAAGTCTTGATATTTTTTTTAACTACATGATAGAAAATTCTTTCAAATATATGGCCTATAAATGTAGTTTCAACCATTAAACACGAAAAATATGCAGATCACTAAATTCAAGTTAAAATGCATTTCGTGCAACTATCCCTTTAGTTTTTACTAAAAAAAAATTAAAAGTATCTTGTCCATTTTAACATTTTTCTCGCTAAAAGATAATTATATAATTTTTAATCGACAAATGTAGTAATTGTATATATAATAAATGTAATTATAATTACCATATTTTGTGTTAATACTAGGTTTCTGTTTGGTATAGCAAAGTGAACGTAAAATTAAAATGCTTCATGTGTTACGTGTATGAAAGAATTCACGGCAAAAAAAGCTTCAAATGAAATAAAAGGCCTAATTTCTCAGGGTCGTAGTTAAAGGTCTGAAGCTAAATATCTGATCCTAATTGATTTACTTTACAAGGAAGCTTTAAGTCTTGGGTAAGATTTAGACTATTATTCTTGTCAAAATGCTAGGGGTAAAGCAACTATTTATCTTTTAAATCGCTTTTGATAAATATATCGCTGCACTAAAATTAATTTTTTTACCCGCAACCATAGCCTAACATGTTACCCATCTTCTCGTCATCGGGGAGTTGTTAGGTACGAATCTCGGTTAAAAAATGGTTTCTACTACACTATATCACACGCGCGATATTAATAGTTAGAGTAGGGTGAATGACTAAGCCCAAAACAGGCGCAACTTATTACCATGCACAGGTAGGACTGAGGTCGTGAAATCAAAGAGTTGGTTGTCTATTGGATGTTACCCCCAAAAATCTGCCAAAATGCCAAAATCTAGATATACCAGGGAATTGCACATTTATGGGTTGAAAAAGGGAAAGCCAGAGGGAGGGGTTAGGGGGCAGACTTAAACTTTTGCGTTTGTTGATTTTTTTTTAACATAAACCTAATATTTTCAACAACATAAAAGTTTAGATCACATCACTTACGCTCGTTCTTGTATCACCTTTCCATTTTTTAATTTTTTAAATAGCATCGGCTTTAAGGTTTAGAAAATAATTTTTGGGTATAGTTCCTTTCGTGGCAACGCCTCTTAAGGGGCGTTTCGTAATTTTTTCACAGTAGCTTTTCCACTATTTCTAGCCCCTGCGGGGAGCCTAAACCCTGCGTGGCAATCACCTAACCCAACTTAACCAAAAAATAACCTATAAAAACTAATGTGAAAATACGACGAAACCCCCCTTAAGAGGCGTTGCCACGAAAGGGACTATACCCTAATTTTTACTGTACGTTACATGAAGAAAAAAAAATGTAAAACCTGATTTGCTTTTTTGTTAGTAGAACCGTCGTTCCAATGCCGTCAATTTCTTCTCATCTTTAATATCTGAAAAGAATCAAACTTTCAATATATATAGAAATAAACATGAATGTATTACCTAAAGATAGTATATATTGCTGCATCCATTACACCATATCTGTGAGGAAAGTTGTGTTTGGCACATTTCAGGCCTTGTTTTAGACAATTAACCTACCCTAGCAATGAAAAAAAATAACGTACATTCCCCCTTTCTATAATTTTTGTATTTATTTAAAAAGCTAGGGAGCAATTGTTACTATCTTCAACGGTTATAGTTAGTAAGGGGGGGGGGGGGGTTAATGCAACCATCTTGTAATCAGTGAGCAAATGGCACTTAGAATTCGAATTTCCATCTGAAATTTTGTATGAGTAATCCTTGGTAGGTCTATTTTCTCTAAATCGAACAAAAAGTTGGAAAAGTAACGGCTAACGGCTGGCGGTTTAGCCGTTTTGCCATTTATTGGATATCTATATTGCAAATTAGTCATGAAACCTATCTCCACATAATACTCTATTTCACTCCAAAACGCTATCAAACGGTTATAGACGGTAGCTGTTGGTACTAGAAGTTTTAAAAATGGTTATTGATATCATTTAACATGAATTAAGCCAAAAATATGTTTTAAAAAGTTGATTCCTACGTAATTGATGACAGATTTACCCTGAAAATAGGCAAAATACGGCTAAACGGCTGACCCGCCAGCTGTTACTTTTCCAACTTTTTGTTCGATTTAGGGAAAATAGACCTACCAAGGATTACTCATGCAAAAGTTCAGATCAAAATTCGAATTCTAAGTGCCATTTGCTCACTGATTACGAGATGGTTGCATTAAAAAAAAAACCTTTTTATCTTAATATGTGTCACTGTATTTTATATAATAGCTTGCTTACGCAAAAATACACACACGCACACACACACATAAACGCAACGTAAACTTTTCATCCCCAACCAACCCCTATATAGTCCCCGCCTCGCTTGATTTTTGATAACTTTCAACAAACGTTTATATTGTAATAACTGAACAAAATCACAAATTAAATAAATATAATATAATGCATTTAAAAAGTATCAGTATCTTAACAATTTAACGTTTTTATTTAATATCGAAAAAGATATTTGTTATTGTGTCCGCCATTTTTATTTAGGTTGGTTAGAAATTCTAAGTTCTATCGATCAGCTGGAGGTTGCACTAAAAAAAATTGATAGACGTTTTTTCAACATTGCAAAATTTTTAATAAATAAACACCAAAAATATTTATTTTCATTTCAATAACTAATTACATTCAAAGTACTTTAAGATTGCAGATGTCATTTTTTAATTTTCAAGAAAAATTAAATCTTATTGAAATAATTTTTTGGAGATTATGAGGACGTCCATCTAAATTTTTGTAAATCTGACTCCCAGCTGATCGCTCAGGGAAAAAGGAACATCAAATAATCTATTTTTAGAGTATATATTCAAAAGTACAACTGAAAAATGGTTGACCTCAAAAAAGGTTGACCGAAAATTTCTATCAGTCAACCGTTTAGCTTTTGTGAACTGGGCTATAGATGAATGCACAGATGGATGCATAGATGGATGCATAGATGGATGCACAGATGGTTGCATAGATGGATGCATAGATTGATGCATAGATGGATACATAGATGGATGTATAGATGGATGCACAGATGGATGCATAGATGGATGCATAGATGGATGCATAGATGGATGCATAGATGGATGCATAGATGGAAAGATGGATGGATAGATGGTTGGATAGATAGATAGATGTATTGATCAATTAAATGGATAGAAAGAACGATTAATAGATCAATGGATAGATAGATAAATGAATGCATAGAAGGATAGGTAGATAGATTGATAGATCAATAGATAGATGGATGGATATATAGATAGATATATAAATGGTTAGTTAGATGGATTGATAGATAAGTAGAAAGATGGATGGATAGAAGGATAAATAGATGGATAGATAGATTGATAGATAGATAGATGGATGGATAAATGTATGGTTATACTTGTGGCTAAAATAAAATTTAACATGGGGATTCCTATAACAATTAGGTACCTGTGACGAAGAATAAAGACGGCCAGAGCTAGGATGGCAAGGATGGGTAGGACAGTGGCCAGCGTAATTGTTGAAGCATCTTCATTAGCAGCATTGAAGGATTCCATCCATGTCGTGCCTAGAATTAATAATAATATTAGTGGTTGAAACGTGTGAACACTCAAGCTAATGAAACAACAAATGAAAGTTAACTGAAGTCCCCCAAGTTTAGAAACCAACAAATAAGAAAATGATACTATGAAACTATGGGGAACCAGAGTAATAAACAGCCCTTTCTGAGATTAAAATGACTTACTTGTGTGTGTGTGTGTGTGTGTGTGTGTGTGTGTGTGTGTGTGTATGTGTGTATTTGTATGTATGTATATGTGTGTGTGTATGTATATGTGTGTGTGTATGTATATGTGTATGTGTGTGTCTGTGTGTATGTGTGTATATGTATATGTATGTGTGTCTTTGTGTGTAGGTTTGTGTGTGTACGTCTGTGTGAATGTGTGTGTGTATGTGTGTGTATGTGTATGTCTGTGTGTGTGTGTGTGAATGTGTGTGTCTGTGTATATATGTATGTGTGTCTTTGCGTGTAGGTCTGTGTGAATGTGTGTGTGTATGTGTACGTCTGTGTGAATGTGTGTGTGTATGTGTGTGTATGTGTATGTGTGTGTGTGTGAATGTGTGTGTCTGTGTGTATATGTATGTGTGTCTTTGTGTGTAGGTTTGTGTGTGTACGCCTAAGTGTATTTGTGTGTGTATGTATATGTGTGTGTGTGTATGTGTGTGTGTGTATGTATATGTGCATGTGTGTGAGTTTGTGTGTGTGTGTGTGTGTATGTCTGTTTGTCGGTCAGTCTGTCTGTCTGTCTTAAAATAACTCACCATCAATTCTGAGTATGGTTTCAACTTGGACAGGTTTGGTCAGGCCAGGATGGTGGATCAGGCACCTAAAAAAACAGGTATTATAAACAGCTTTCCGTGGATATTATGCGGATAGTATGGCTGAGAACTGGTTCTTATCCAGCGGATAATAATCGGTTTTGGGATGTTTAAAGAAGTATCGCATCGAAAAAAGTATCTCATAAAAATAAAGTCCTACACAACCTTAAAAGGAAGTAAGAAAATTAATCAGTTAAAAATAATTTTTGGAAACCTTGGTAACTAATAGTTTTTATTGTTAAGCAATCAATATCTAATTA
>NC_137274.1:3447513-3457513 GCF_053477335.1 Acartia tonsa | reverse complement strand
TAGCTGGGGAAAAATATGGTTACATAACTTTTGGGGGATAAACTCAATGGTTGAAAACTTTGTACACTTGTAAAGTTTGAAACTGAACAATCCAAATTTTAATAGAAATAGGTACCCAAAGTTTTTAAGCTAGGGAAGAATATTGTTACAAAACTTTGGGGGACAAACTCAATGGTTGAAATGTTTGTACACTTGTACAATTTGTAACTGAACAACCAAAATTTTGCTAGTAATAGGTGCCCAAAGTTTTTTAGCTGGGAAAAAATATAGTTACATAACTTTGGGGGACAAACTCAATGGTTGAAACGTTTGTACACTTGTACAGTTTGGAACTAAACAACCCAAATTTTAATAGAAATAGGTACCCAAAGTTTTTGAGCTGGGGAAAAACATGCTTAAAAAACTTGCAGTTCATCCCGAACAAATAATATTTAATGATTTTTCCAGTATGGCTTCGAAACCGATTAATATCCGCTGGATTAGAACATGTTCTCAGCCATTCGGAAAATTCATCTATAATTATGTATAATAAAATCATAAAATTAAAACCAGTTTTGTTAGTCCAGCCTTCAACCCCTCAGGGTTAACAAAAATGGTTTAAATCTTATAATTTTTCAAGTTAATATCCGCGGAAAGCTGTCCTTAAAAAGTTAAAAAGCAATCCTAAATAATAGTTATTTATTTCATCGTGTTATAGACAGATTTATTAAAATAAAAGGGCCCAGGCTCACAATTCTAGGAAAATTGGATATCATAAGATGCTATACATGATTTTTCAGTATGGCAATAATTATATTGGAAAAGTTTCATAAGGAGCTTGGCAAAGTTTAAAAGGTTTAAAAAAAAAACTAGGAATCTAAAGGGATACGACATTGGCTGATAAATTAATGTACATCCCCAATGATGACAATATTACCCCTTTTATAGATTACAATTAGTGGTTGAAACATTAGGATATTCAACTTAATGAACCAACCAATCAAAATTTATTAAGGTCCCAAAATTTGTTAAGCCAAACAAATAATAACTATCTAGTTATCAAAAAACATTATTAAACAGCCCAATGAATACTCCCTCCTTGCAAAAAAAAACATTTAGTTGATACCTTGTTTCTCCTTTGATTGGTACTCCGTCCACGGTCCAATTGAATGTTGGGGCCGGTTTAGCATTCTCCACAACACATTTGATGGGTAACATGCTAGTGGCGCTGGCGTCTGGGAATTCTAAATACATAGCGATATATAGTTAAATAGATAAGAAGTATATAGATAGATAGTTAGATAAGATATATATAGATAGATAGTTAGTTTAGATAAATATAGATAGATAGTTAGATAAGATATATATAGATAGATAGTTAGTTGTGATATATATAGATAGATATTTATGATGAGTATAAAGAGTTAGTTAAGATTAATATAGATAGATAGTTAGTTAAGATAAATATAGATAGATAGTTAGTTATGATAAATATAGATAGATAGTTAGTTATGATAAATATAGATAGATAGTTAGTTTAGATAAATATAGATAGATAGATAGTTAAGATAAATATAGATAGATAGTTAGTTAAGATAAATATAGATAGATAGATAGTTAAGATAAATATAGATAGATAGTTAGTTTAGATATATATAGATAGATAGTTAGTTAAGATATATATAGATAGATAGATAGTTAGGATATATATAGATAGATAGATAGTTAGGATAAATATAGATAGATAGAAAGTTATGATAAATATAGATAGATATATAGTTAAGATATATAGATAGTTAGTTAATATATATATATAGATAGATAGTTAGTTATGATAAATATAGATAGATAGTTAATTATGATAAATATAGATAAATAGTTAGTTAAGATATATATAGATAGATAGATAGTTAAGATAAATATAGATAGATAGTTAGTTTAGATAAATATAGATAGATAGTTAGTTAAGATATATATAGATAGATAGATAGTTAAGATAAATATAGATATATAGTTATGATAAATATAGATTGATAGTTAGTTATGATGTATATAGATAGATAGTTAGTTAAGATAAATTTAGATAGATAGTTAGTTTAGATAAATATAGATAGATAGTTAGTTAAGATATATATAGATAGATATTTAGTTGTGAAGATAGATAGATAGTTAATTAAGATATAGATAGATAGATAGCTACTTAAGAGAAATATAGATAAATAGTTAGGATATATATATAGATAGATAGATAAGATAAATATAGATAGATAGTTAGTTTAGATAAATATAGATAGATAGTTAGTTTAGATAAATATAGATAGATAGATAGTTAAGATAAATATAGATAGATAGTTAGTTTAGATAAATATAGATAGATAGATAGTTAAGATAAATATAGATAGATAGATAGTTTAGATAAATATAGATAGATAGTTAGTTAAGTTAAATATAGATAGATAGATAGTTAAGATAAATATAGATAGATAGTTAGTTAAGATATATAGATAGTTAGTTAATATATATATATAGATAGATAGTTAGTTATGATAAATATAGATAGATAGTTAGTTGGGATAAATATAGATAGTTAGTTAGTTTAGATAAATATTGATAGATAGATAGTTAAGATAAATATAGATAAATATACACATTTGATGGGTAACATGCTAGTGGCGCTGGCGTCTGGGAATTCTAAATACATAGCGATATATAGTTAAATAGATAAGAAGTATATAGATAGATAGTTAGATAAGATATATATAGATAGATAGTTAGTTTAGATAAATATAGATAGATAGTTAGTTGGGATAAATTTAGATAGATAGTTAAGATAAATATAGATAGATAGTTAGTTTAGATAAATATAGATAGATAGTTAGTTGGGATAAATTTAGATAGATAGTTAAGATAAATATAGATAGATAGTTAGTTTAGATAAATATAGATAGATAGTAATTTAAGATGAATATAGATAGATAGATAGTTAAGTTAAATATAGATAGATAGATAGTTAAGATATAGATAGATAGATAGTTAAGATATAGATAGATAGATAGTAGAGGGGAATGCCTTGGCCCATAAACAGGCACAACTCATTACCATGCAGCAAAGAATGTGCAATCAAAGGGTTGGTTGTCTATCGGGGGGAATTGACACTTTATACTGCAATTATAAGATAAATAGGTAGATAAATATATAGGGATAATAAATAATTGACAGATTGTACATAGTGGACATCCTCCCAAATAGTTATAAACCTTCCCAGGACCTATGAGAAGCTACCCTGCAACGGAGAACCCGATCAGGTCAGCAGACAAACAGACATCCTGTTACTTTATTATAAGGATAGATAGATAGTAATTTCTGTAATTTCGACTTCTTGTTAATTGAAAAGTAGCCTCAAAGATTGAGAGATAGATAGATATAAAGATAAATAAATATAGATAGATAGATAGTTAGTAAACATAGATATAGATAGATAGATAGTTAATTTAAGTTACCTTCTGTAATATTGACTTCTGGTTGGTTAAACGGAGCCTCAAAGTGGACATCCTCTGGGGCCACTGCCAGGCTTATGTTGGCCATTCCACTGGCCGTTGTCACCTAAACACATAAAGCATGGGAAAATATTATCAAGCGTGGGAAAATATTGACAAGCATGGGAAAATATTGACAAGCGTGGGTAAATATTAAAAAGCGTGGGAAAATATTATCAAGCGTGGGAAAATATTATCAATCGTGGGAAAATATGAGCCTCAAAGTGCACATTCTTAGCTGAGCTACAGCCAAGCTAAGGTTGGCCATTCCACTAGTTGTTGTCACCTAGATAGACAGATAAATAGACAGATATATAGACGAATTAATACAGATAGTAAACAGATAAATAGACAGATAGATAGACAGACAAATAGACGGATAGATAGACAGATAGATAGACAGATAGATAAACAGATATATACATAAACAAATAGATATACAGATAAATAGACAGCTAGACGGAGAGATAAAAAGACAGATAGAAAGACAGATAGATAGACAGATAGAGAGACAGATATATACATAAACAAATAGATATACAGATAAATAGACAGCTAGACGGAGAGATAAAAAGACAGATAGAAAGACAGATAGATAGACAGATAGAGAGACAGATATATACATAAACAAATAGATATACAGATAAATAGACAGCTAGACGGAGAGATAAAAAGACAGATAGAAAGACAGATAGATAGACAGATAGAGAGACAGATAAATACATAAACAAATAGATATACAGATAAATAGACAGTTAGACAGAGAGATAAATAGACAGATAGATAAATAGACAGAAAGATAGACATACAGATAGATTGATAGATAGACTGATAGATAGACAAATAGATAGACAGACAGAAAAATAGACAGATAGATAGACAGATAGATAGACATACAGATAGATTGATAGATAGACTGATAGATAGACAGAAAAATAGACAGATAGATAGACATACAGATAGATTGATAGATAGACTGATAGATAGACAAATAGATAGACAGACAGAAAAATAGACAGATAGATAGACAGATAGATAGACATACAGATAGATTGATAGATAGACTGATAGATAGACAAATAGATAGACAGAAAAATAGACAGATAGATAGACAGATAAATAGACAGATATACAGATAGATAGATATACAGATAGATAGACAGATAGAGAGACAGATAGAAAAATAAATAGATAGATAGATAGACAGATAAGTAGACAGATATCAATTGATATACATCCCCAATGAATTGAATATACTCAAAATTACCCTTTCTGTGGTGGTTGAAAATTCTTTAATAGTCCCCAAAATCGTTAAGCCAATCATAAGAAACTTTATAATAAAACTTTGGGGACTAGTGTAATAAAACTTTGGGGACTAGTGTAATAAACAGTCCAATATCCCCTCCCTCCACTCAAAACAAAGTTATTGAA
Organism: Acartia tonsa; assembly: GCF_053477335.1. NCBI lineage: Eukaryota > Metazoa > Arthropoda > Copepoda > Calanoida > Acartiidae > Acartia > Acartia tonsa. The sequence continues at coordinate 3,452,567 of NC_137274.1, read as the reverse complement.
TACAACTCATTGATGCAAGAACTTTGCATGGATGTTCTACTTATGCCTGGCATTGCATTGAGTATCAGTTTTTGTCTGTTTCAAGATAAAATGAAACCAAATGGAAAAATTCTAACTGTACATATTAAAAGCGAAGCTTTTCTATAATTAGGGTTGGTCCGTCCGTACGTCCGTAACGGATAGTTTTTTTTTGTTAATTTAGGCATGTTAGAATTGTCCTATCGATTTCAAACTTTGCATGGTGATTCCTGTAGTAGTTGGGTACGATTTAACAAGCATAGCAACTCTACAATCATTACCAGAATGTCCATACGTCCATTTAAAACATGTTGATTTTTTTTACTTTTTTAACAACAAATTTTTATGTGATCTAATTATCCGATTGATCTGATTTTTGGTATACTGATTTCTGGAACAACAAAGTATAATGTTATAAGCGACGCAACTCTATAATCAAGTCTTAAAAATGTAAGTATGTTCATAAACATGTATCAAGCCGTTTTTCAACAAATTTACATACAATTTTGCTTAGACATTTAAATAATGATTATTCAGTTCTGACACTATACAAATTGTTAATGTCCGTTTGTCCTAACGTTTCAGCGCTTCGCTTTTATGGATGTTGTCATCTATCATGTTTCAACCAACCCTTTGAACTTTGCCTGAGAAGTTCGAAAAATGTATGGTAATTATTGGCGCCTTTTTATGGACTAAATTATTTTCCAGTATCGGTTTACAACCGATTTAGACAGATAGATGGACAGATATATAGATAGATAGATACGACTTACATATAGATAGACATATAGATAGTGAGATAAATAGATTAATATCCTGTGGATTAGGACCTAATCTCAGACATACTAAAAAATTATGTTTAGCATTGTATTAAATCTAGTTTTCTATAGATTTCTATCCGATTTCTATCCGCTGGATTAGAACCAGTTCTTCGAATACTATGAGCATGATATCCGTGGAAACCTGTCTATAATACGATACGATAATACGCATCTTATTATAAACAGCTTTTTATGGATATGAAAATGTGCTATCACAATATTAAAACCAGTTTTTTGGCCCGTTCCTTTGGAGTCTCGGGGCTAAAAAAACTGGTTATCATCTTATGATTGTACATTTTCATAGCCACAGAAAGCTGCGTTAATAAATAACTATTATCGTATCGTATTATAGACAGGTATCCACGGATATCATGCGGATAGTATACGGAGAACTGGTTCTAATCCAGCGGATATTAATCGGATTCATATATTTACCTCTGAATCCTCAACAACACCAATGTTACACCTCCATCTGCCCTCATCCATTTCCTAAAAAATGTTAAAATTTATGCTACAAGAAATAATAATTTGGTTCATTAAGTTAAGTGTTCAAACGTTTAAACCATTATATTTGTAATCTATAGAAGTGGTAATATTGAAAATTATCATGGGGGATAAATATAAATTTGTCTTATCCCTTTAGATCCCTGGAAATCTCAATGTTAAAATCTCAAACTAGCTTAACAGTATCCAAAGTTTTATAAAGTACCCAAAGTTTTTAAAAAGTAACAATAGTTTTTAAAAGGACCCAAAGTTTTTAAAAGTACCTAAAGTTTTTAGAAGGACCCAAAGTTTTTTGTTAAAGTACCCAAAGTTTTTAAAAATTACTTTAGCAGTGTCCAAATTTTTCAACCATTAATTTAATATATTTGCAAATATTATGAATAGACAGGGGAATCAACAACTTTGGGGACTGAATAGGTTAATTTAATTATTTCTCTGCAGGGGCTAGAAATAGTAGAAAAGCTACTGTAAAATTACAATGAAACCCACTACTTCCATATTCTTTCCAAAAATCTAATTTCTAGGGGCGATTACTATTTGGAGGCATTTAGCGAGATTCTTTGGAGTACAGACAGACACAGATCCTGTTACTTTTTTTATGTTTGAGTGTATGCAGGGATCTAAAGGGATAAGACAATAGCTAATAAATTAATTCACATCTTTAATGATGATGATCAAAATTACCATTTGGACAGTCAACTTAATGAACCAACCAATCAAGATTCACTAAAAGTCCCAAAAGTTGTACAGCTAACCCATAAGCAAATGTTATTATAAAACTATGGGGACTAGTGTAATAAACCGCCTAATGTCCTCTCCCTATCCAATTAACTCTTGTATATGGGAAAATATTATGAAGCATGAGAAACATAATAAAGATAACGTCATACAATACAAATGACCAATGATAGGCCAGTATTCATTGTAATTGACCAATGGTAAATTGTACACTGGCCTATCATTGGTCATTTGTATTGTATTGTCATTTTTATTGGAATTTGTACGCTCATTTGCATGGGAATATATCAACTAGCATGGGAAAAAAAATTGTACCTGGATATCAGAAATAATAACTCCACACTCATAGCTCTTGTCTGTAGCAAAGTGGGTCAGCCTGCCAGCCTCTGCCTGCAGTCCAGACTCCAGCGGGTATGTTTTACCTGCAAGAAAAAAAATTATCAAGCATGGAAAAATAATATCAACCGTGGGAATATATCATCAATCGTGGGAATATATCATCAAACGTGGGAATATATTATAAAGCATGGGAAAATACAAGGTTGGTCAGCCTGCCAGCCGCCGCCTGTAGTCCAGATTCCAGCGGGTATGTTTTACCTGCAAGAAAAAATAAATTAACATTGATGGGACATTTCTGACATGCCTAGATTAACAAAAAAAGAGCTAACGCACTGACAGACGGACTGCCTTTATTTAAAGAATTGTTATTTATCGCATCGTATTATAGACAGCTTTTTGCGGATAATAAAATGAAATAGTACGAGATTAAAACCAGTTTTGTTATCCCCAAAAGGCTATAAAAACTGGTATTGATCTTATGCAGTCCAGACTCTAGAGGGTAGGTCTTGCAAATATTATCAAGGAGAACCATATCCGTTTAGAGGTTAGCAATATCCATCTGTACATAAAAATTTCCTGTGCCTTTTTCAAAAGGATTGTTTATTAAAAAGCTATTAATCAATATGTTAAAATAGGCCTATTTATTATTTAATATCAAAGCAAAGTTTGAAATGCATAGGACAAGTTTTGCCATATTGGATGTAGTATATACTGGATATTAAGACGGGAGAGAAAATTGTCGTAAATTTAGGTTGCTATTTCCCTTGTCATATTTTTGTCATTCTGTTCATACAGTACGAAGGGGGGGGGGGAGATAGTTATTTTAGCCAGCTACAAGTTATTACATTATTATTAGAGTACATGAAGATCTGGTGTAGGATCCAAGTAATAATAAATCCATACTTGCTATACACAATATGACTACAAAACACAGACACAGAATAATTATGGATAGGAGATATACTAAATACAACGATATTTGTCTGTCTGTCTGTCTGTCCGTCAGTCCATCTGTCTGTTCATTTGTCTGTCCATTCATCTGTCTGTTTGTCCGTCAGTCCATCTGTCTATTCATTTGTCTGTTCATTTGTCTGTCTATTTGCAAGTCCGTCTGTCTGTCTATCCATCCATCTGTCAGTCTATCTGTCTGTTTGTCCATCTCTCCGTATGTCTGTCTGTCCATCTGTCCTTCTTTATGTCTTATTTTGTCTGTTTTTTTTAGCTATTTCTTAACTGTACTATAATTTTAGATAGACAGATAGATAAAAAATAGATAGAAAAACAAGTAGATAGACAAATTGTAGATAGACAGACAGATAGATAGACAAATAGAAAAAAAATAGTTAAACAAATAGAAAAACAAATAGACAGACAGCTTGATACACAGATAGACAGATGGATAGACAGATAGATAGATAGACAGATGGATAGACAGATAGATAGATAGACAGATGCATAGACAGATAGATAGACAGATTAATAGATAGACAGATAAATAGACAGATATATAAACATATAGATATACAAAGAGATAGATATACAGAGAGATAGATAGACAGACAGAAAGATAGACATACAGATATATAGATAGACAGACATATAAATAGACAGATAGATAGATAGACAGATAGATACAGATAGATGAATAGATAAATAGACAGACAGTAAGATAGACATATAGATAGATAGACAGATAGATACAAATAGATAGATAGATATACAGAGAAATAGATCGACAGACAGAAAGATAGGCAGATAGATAGACATATAAATAGACAGATAGATAGATAGATAGATAGATAGATAGATAGATAAATAGATATACAGACAGATATATAAACAGATAGATCAATAGATAGACAGACAGATAGAAGGTTTTAAGCTATTTCCTAGCTATACTAAATTATTAGTCAATGCTATATAAGAAGAAAAGTAAAGACCATATGTTTTTACTTTAGTTTAAAAGGACATTCTTCGATTTTGAAAAAAAAAATTGAATTCCAGGGATCTAAAGGAATAAGACAATGGCCGATAAATTGATGTACATCAACAATGATACACAAAATTATCCCTTCTATAGGTAACAATTAGTAGTTGAATCGTTTGGACACTCAACTCAAGTCCCCAAGGTATTTTTTAATACAATACAATACATGATATTTCATTATGGCTGGCTGAGAACCGGTTCTAATCCAGCGGATATTATTCGGTTTCGAAGCCATACTGGAAATATATATTTTGTATGTATTATAGTTCATAACCGTTTCTAATCCAGCGGTTTTGAAGTGGAAATGTACCGGATTTATAATGGATATGAACCGGATTTTGAACGGAACTGCACCGGATTCAAAGAAAAGCTAGAAAAGAAAATTACGGAATGTCCTTTTAAATTTTCAAGGATTTTAAATTTCTTGTAAAAAAAAACAACAAAATAATTCGAAGCATCCATAAAAGCGAAGCTTAATTTTGGTTGTTTAAATGATTTATACATTAGTGATTGAAAAGTTCGTACCCTACCAATTTGGTAATAGGTACCCAAAGTTTTTGAGGCGATAAAACTTTGGGTACCAGTAAAATTTACTGTCCAAAGTTTTAACTAGTACCCAAAGTTTAAGCGCCAATTGAAACTTTGGG
>NC_137274.1:3412513-3440013 GCF_053477335.1 Acartia tonsa | reverse complement strand
TTTAGATCCATGGCGGAAAACATATTTTCAATGTATAAAATGAATATATGGTTTTGGGCAGGGATCTAAAGGGATAGGACAATGGCCGATATATTATCCCCAATGATGATACACCAAATTACCCCTTCTGTAGATTACAATTAGTTTTTGAAAATTCAACTTTTAAACAAATTAATTAAGATTCAACAAAGCTATTAAACCAACGAATAAGAAAACGTTATCCTAAAACTTTGAACATGGTCTTTTGCAGTAAGGGATGGGACATTGTATAACTGATAGCAATAAAAGTACCCAAAGTTGTATAATCCCGTTTTCTTGTTCTCGTTGGGAACCAGTATTTTTAATCCACATAAGGGGCAATTTTGTGTATCATAACTGGGGATGTCCATCAATTTATCGGCCATTGTCTTATCCCTTTAGATCCCTGTTTTAAAAGGAACTTGGGTTTAAAAGGCTTTAATGTTCCGTTTTCTAGTTGTCTGTGTCTCCTTCCCACTGACTAAGGGGGGAGGGTCAAAATGGGAGGGGGGAGATAGATAGAAAAAGGGAGCGGAGGGGGGGGGGGCAACACAATAGAGGAGGGAGGAGTAGTTAGGAAGGTAATTAAGGAGGGAGGGGGGGGGGGGAGGGTTGATATGTGTGACCGACCGACGCTGGTTTATGAGCTACCTGCCCTTAACAACCATGGCAGAGTGAGAGGTTAAGAAAGAGATAGACAGAAAAAGAGAGAGATAAAGAGAGATAGAAAGAGAGAGAGAGGAAGAGAGAGAAATTTAAAAAAGAAAAGAGATAATGAGAAATAGATAGAAAGATATATTTTCTTGAGCTCGGCCCTAGGCGCGACGCACTAGCCCTATACTTAAACTATTGATTCAAAAACAATTATATATCCGCTGGATTAGAACCGGTTCTCAGCCACACTGAAAAATCATGTATCACATGTATTGTATTATAGACAAAGTATAATAAAAAATCAAAATATTTATACCAGAATTAACCTTATAATTTATCGTTTATCTGCGGAAAGTTGTCTATAATATGAATCGATAAATAACTACAGAACCCGATAGTTTTAGGCTATTTAATTTGCCCTGGTAACGAATGGTGTTATGCTATTTTATTGCCCTTTTCCCCGTTTAAATAGATTATTGTTTTCTGGGGGTGATTCTCTGGACCTATGAGAAGCTACCCTATAAAGGAGAACTATATCAGTTTAGTGGTTAGAGTGATCCTTCGGTACACACAGACAGACACATATCTTGTTACTTTTATTTAAGAATGAAATCTACATGTTTAAAATTCTAATATTTTAAGGGAGGAGGGGACATTGGGTTCTTTATTACACAAGTCTCCAAAGTTTTATAATAATGTTTTCTTTTCGTTTGCTTAACATCATTGGGGACTTTTGGTTGGGTGTCTAAATGATTCAACCACTAATCGTAATCTACAGAAGGCTTATATATATTGATATATTGAAGCTACCCTGTAAAGGAGAACTATATCAGTTTAGTGGTTTGAGAGATTCATCGGCATAGGCACAAAGACAGACAAACACACATCCTGTTACTTTATATAAGGACTAGCGGCTGAATTCCTAGCATCTAGGTGGTTCTGTTTTCAAAAGAAAGGGCAGAAAAATAGCCTAAAACAATCGGAAGAAAAGTAATTTTTAAGATAATTTGTCTATTTTTTATAGTTAAACAAGGATGACAATATCCATAAGTAGCGAAGCTCAAAATTTCGTATGGACATCCATTGTCATAAAAAAAACATTAAACTTAAATAAAATAAATCACGAAACCTTTTGAAAATTTATAATGGTCTTTTGAAACACTAAGCTCATAAGAAAAACCTAAAAATCTTGGAATCGATCTAGCACCCCAACCAATACTTATAAAACTAAATGAAAATTTGAAATTATTTAATCCCTGAAAATTTCAGCAGTCTATCTTGAATAGGAGTCGAGAAAATCAAGAAAACCTAAAAATCTAGGAATCGATCTAGCACCCCAATTAACAGACAGATGGACAAAACAATGTATAGATTAGATGGGTATATGTCATAGGGATCTTCACTAAAAATATCAGCTGTCTATCTTGAATAGGAGCCGAGAAAATCACGTTTCCTCCAATTCAATAATTACGGACAGACGGACATTTCGAATTATAGAGTAACTTTGCTATTAATACGAAGATAGGATATAGTCCTTACGTTGCAACGCCTCTTAAGGGGCGTTTAGTCATAATTGCAAATTAGTTTTCAAAGGTTAAGTTGGGTTAGATGATTGCCCCCCACAGGGTTAGAGCCCCCCCCCCTCCCCGCAAGGGCTAGAAATAGGGAAAAAGCTAATGTGAAAAAACGACGAAACGCCCCTTAAGAGGCGTTACCACGAAAGGACTATACCCTATAGCGAAGTTACTCTATAATAATACCCCAAAGATTATAGGAAAATATTACCTAAGTCAATTGAATAATCTTGGGCATAATTCAGCTTGAGACATGTCATAAAAATGAGTGATTATCCATCTCTTTTTTAGGGGTTTTCTTTCCCACTTCTCCTCTCATTTCTCTCATTTTTATGACGTCACATTGAGCGTTTCTCCATTTACTGAACTTAATATTATTCAAAAATTGGAAAATTTTCTTTAAAAAATTAAGGGATTTTTAAATTTTATTTGGAAGGTTTTTCATATTTTTGATATTAATGTCAAATAAAGACAGCCATGTGATGTCATAAAAATGAGGGAGATGAGAGGAGAGGTGGGAAATAAAACCCCTAACAAAGAGATGGATAATCACTCATTTTTATGACGTCACATGGCTAATTTTGAGTCACTTTGTCCCTCTATGCTAAATTCATAAATATGTATTATCTTATTCGTTGGCTTAAAAACCAACCTTTTCAAGCAGTAATTGTAATCTGAAAAAGGGGGTTATTTTGATTATAATTATTGGGAATACATTTCAATTTATTGTCTTATCCCTTAAGATCTCTGAAACAACTTCCACTGTCCCCTCCTTTTAAGGAGGGAGGGGTATTGGGCTGTTTATTACACTAGTCCCCAAAGTTTCTTATTCATTGGCTCAACAACTTTGGGTACTTTTATTCTAATTTTAATTGGTTGGTCCATTAAGTTGAGTGTCCAAACGTTTCAACCACTTACTGTAATTTACAGTAGGGTATATTTTGTGTATCATCATTGGGGATGTACATCAAATTTATCGGCCATTGTCTTATCCCTTTAGATCCCTGGGGGTTTTCTCACAAAAATTTAATAAATTTTGAAATGCTAGATTATTAATAGAGGTTGACACTTGTACATTTAGTAAAACGCACTAGTATTTCAAATTTGCAGATTTGAAGATTTTCTTTTTTTTATAATCAGACAGACTGACCTAGACAGACAGACAGAAAGGAAGGCAGACAGACAGACAGACAGACGGACAGACAGACGGACAGACAGACGGACAGACAGACGGACAGACAGACGGACAGACAGACGGACAGACAGACGGACAGACAGACGGACAGACAGACGGACAGACAGACGGACAGACAGACGGACAGACAGACGGACAGACAGACGGACAGACAGACGGACAGACAGACGGACAGACAGACGGACAGACAGACGGACAAACAGACAGACAGACAGACAGACAGACAGACAGACAGACAGACAGACAGACGGACAGACAGACAGACAGACGAACTGGATGACAGAAAGGCAGACAGACAGACGGACCTACAGACAGACAGAAAAACAGACAGACAGCCAGATTTTGTTAAATCCTTATATTTATAAAAGGTGTCTGTTGTAAAGGGATAAAGTGATTAAAAAATCAGCCATGTGACGTCATAAAAATAAAGGATTATCCATCTCAGTTTTTAGGGGTTTTCTCCTCTCATGACGTCATACGGCTGATTTTTGAGTCACATTGTCCCTCTACATTCTGTTTGTAATAAAGGGTCATGTTAACCACTGAACTGATATGGTTCTCCTTTACAGTGTAGCTTCTGATATTCTCAGGGAAGGTTTTTAGATATTTTAGGTAGGTTACCACAACCCTCCTAAGAGAAATCGCAAAAAACATAACTTACTCCATCTAGCAGATAAAAAGTACTTTTTAGTAAACAGATAATCTTTACATATATTGAAAATAAAACATTTAACATGCCCCTTGAGGTCTCTAGGGGCGTCGCCGCTAGTCCTATTATAAAAGTAGCAGGGTGTCTTTTTGTCTGTTTTTAATGAAGGACCATGTTAACCAATGAACTGATATGGTTCTCCTTTTCCATGAAGCTTCTCATATGTCCAGGGAAGGTTTATTACTATTTTGGGAAGGGTTCCACCACCCTCCCCCCAAAAATTGCCAAAAAAGTTAAGAGACATAACTGACTATTTATCTATCTAGTGGCAAAATAATACTTTTTGGTTAAACAGCTGATCTTAACATATATTGAAAAGAAAACATTTAAAAAGCCCCTAGAGGCCTCTAGGGGTGTAGCCGCTAGCCTGAATAGAACAGACAGGGTGTCTATGTGTCTATTCTGAATGATTATTCTAACTATTGAACTGATATTGTCCAGGGAACTTTTATAGCTATTTTGAGGGAAGGTACCACAACCCGCCCCCTCAAGAGAAATCTTCCCTCTAGAAAAAATAACCCTAATAACAGTTAGTCTTGTTAATTGTCATTGGGGATGTACAATGTACATTGTACTTGAATGGATTGTCTGATTCCTAACTTATATGCCAGTTTTGTGATTTCTGAGAGACTTTGTGAGAACCCCCGCGCCCCCATATTTTTCAAATAAAATGAAAATGAGGGAAAGGGTGAATTATACCTAGATTTCTAATCTATTACTCCAGGGCATTTTTCTACAGTGCATTAACCCTACCAGGCTATCCAGCACTCAATGTAACCCACAATAAGGTAACACTAAAAAACTACCCACATCGTTTTGAGAACCCCTGCGCCCCCATATTTTTCAAATAAAATGATTATAAAAAACTAAAAAACTACCTCCCACATCATTTTTCATATATTTTAAAAAGATTGGTTTGGGGAGAGGGGGGAAACTGCCAGTGACTTAAAGGGTAGTTGTAGACAGGGATGTCTGTCTGTCTATCTGTCTGTCCATCTGTCTGTCTGTCTGTCTGTCCGCCTGTCCGTCTGTCTGTCTGTATGTCTGTCTGTCTATCTGTCCATCTGTCCACCTGTCCATCTCTCTGTCTGTCCATATGTCCATCTATCTGTCTGTCCATATGTATGTCTGTCTGTCTGTCCATATGTCTGTTTGTCTGCCTTGACGTCTCTCTGTCTGTCTGACTTTCTCTTAGGAATGACCAAATATGACCTAAGAAGGGCCTAATTAAGCTAGGATGGACATGGGTAGAGGCTGAGACAGCGCAAAATGGCACCAAAAAAATGATGTCATACGATAAAATAACCAATGAGAGTATATATTTTACCTTTGGTCAATTACAATATATACTGTCCCTCATTGGATAACTTTATTATATGACGCATTTTTTGGTGCCATTTTGCGCAGTCTCGTAGAGGCTGTGACCCTTGCCAAGGACAGGACTTCATGGAGGATCATCAGAGATTAGAGTAAACCACTAGAGGGAGAAAGGGTTAAATAACTGTATCTCATCATCACAACCACCTTGTGCATCCCTTCTATTAGGTCTTTGAAAATCAGCCAATGGTGTCGCTTATATTACCACAGCCAAGTAGCAGAAAATAATTTAGAAGCAGACGAAGGAGGTCTTTGAAAAAGAAAGGGAGGTAGTTATCTGTATATACATTCATACTATGGATCTGAGCTGGATCTTTAAAACATTTTGTTATAAGTATCGCAGCTACGAATTTGAGAATCGGCATTTTATTACTGTCCATCCCCAAAATAAAAGTTTTTAAATTTTAATTTTTTTTCATTTTCTTTCTCTCTCTCTCTCTCTTTCCTCCCTCTTTCTCTCTCTTTCCTCCCTCTCTCTCTCTCTCTCTTTTCCCCCCTCTCTCTCTCTCTCTCTCTTTCCTCCCTCTCTCTCTCTCTCTCTCTCTCTTTATCTCTCTCTCTCTCTTTATCTCTCTCTTTCTCTTTCTATCACTCTTTCTCTCTCTTTATCTCTCTCTCTCTTTCTCTCTCTCTCTATTTGAAAAAGAAAGAGAGGTAGTTGTCTGTATATACATCTATACTATAGATCTGTTCATCAGAGTGCTAAGTCAAACAGAGCTACGCGCCTGTTGATGATGTTGACCTTAATATAAAACCTTGATGGGACAAAATTTCATAATCAATCGCATCGTATCATAGACAGCTTTCCTGCGGATATTATGCGGATAGTTTGCTCAGAACCGGTTCTAATCCGGCGGATATTAATCGTTTTTGATGAGATATAATTTCATAATAATCGAAAGTGAAAGAAATGCGAGATCTTAAGGGATAAGACAATGGACTTTAAATTAATATTCACCCTCCATTATTCATGATGATAAACAAAATTATCCCTCTAGTAGATTACAATTATTGGTTGAAACATTTGGACACTCAACTTAATGAACCAACCAAACCAAAAAATCAATAAATGTCCCCAAAGTTGCGAAAGCAACGAACAAGAAAACGTTATGATAAAACTTTAGGGACTAGTGTAATAAACAATCCAATTTCCCTTCCCTCAACTCTGACGAACCCAGGGATCTAAAGGGATAAGACAATGGACAATAAATTAATATTCACCCCAAATGATGATAAACAAAATTATCCCTTTGGTAGATTAAGATTATTGGTTGAAACATTTGGACACTCAATTTAAAGAACCAACCCTAAAAAAAATTTAATAAATGTCCCCAAAGTTCTTGAACCAAAGAATAAGGAAACGTTATGATAAACCTTTGGGGACTAGTGTAATAAACAGTCCAATTTCCCCTCACTCAACTGACGAAACCCAGGGATCCAAATGGATAAGACAATATACAATAAATTAATAATCAAACCAAATGATGATAAACAAAATTACATATTTTGTAGATAAGGTTTATTGGTTGAAAAGTTTGAACACCATTATTTTGGAACCAACTAATGAAAGTACCCAAAGTGTTGAATAAAATATAACGTGGTTATAAAACTTTGGGTACAAGTTTAATAGCCCCTTTATAGCTGCTATATACAGCCCGCAGAGATCTTAAAGAATAAAACAACGAAAACATTCCTTCTATAATACAAAGTAGCTTGATGTCTGTCCGTCTGTCCGTCTGAAGCTTAAGATCTCGGTAACCACTGAACCGATTGGATTCTACTCTTCAGGGTATATACCTATCGGTCCTGTGGTGGTTTTAAGCTATTTTCTTGGGGGGTGGGACACCCCCAACCCCCCCAAAAATGAAAATTTACCCCCCCCCCAAAAAAAAAAAATACTCCTGGTGCTGCTGGTGCTGGTGCAGAAAATTATTTTTTTTCTTGGGGCAAAGCCCCTAGAGGCTAGGGGCGAAGCCGCTAGTACAAATATAATGTAACAATGCATTAAAAAATCATTATGAGAAAAATCAAATTACATCATATTTAAAGGGGGGGGGGCGAAAGTGACACTTTTTGAAACCCAAACTAAAAGTCAAAGGAACTCAACCAAAAAAGAGTTACAGGTCTGACATTTTGCATGGCAGTTGCTTTTTAGGGGTACAATATGGAACTGTGAAGAAACGGCGTCTCAACCGCCGAAAACCGCCGAGAAAAGGCAAAAAAAATTTCGGCGGGAAACGGTAGTTTTCGGTGGTTGCGCCGCCGTTTCTTCACAGTTCCATATTTTACCCCTATAAAGCAACTGCCATGCAAAATCTCAGACCTGTAACTCTTTTTTTAGTGGAGTTCCTTTGTTGACTTTGAGTTTTGGTTTCAAAAAGTGTCACTTTCGCCCCCCCCCCCCTTATTATAAAAAAAACTTTCAAGACTACGATTTATAAATTGTACCAAACTGTCACAGAAATTCCCATGCCACGTTTAAAATGTATATATGTATAGAACAATTCTAACATGCCCAAATTACCAATCAAAGCTTTCCATTACGGACGGACAGACAATAAAAGTAGGTTTTAGGGTATAAGGACAATACAAAATATTTTAGATAACGTCTGATCTCCATTCTTATAAAAAAGTAATATGATATCAATACAAATGAAAATATAATGTGGTATCCGCCTAGGATAAATGGCAGACACCAGAGTTCAAATGACTACGGCAGTGTGAACAGACGTGGACACCTATACTATAGAGAAGCTACGCTTCTCTAGCAATCACTAAATAATAAACAGGGTCTATTCAGTTGTTCCTTTATTGAAGGTCTAAGGATTACTAAAGTTGTACAACATAATATAAATACATATGGATTAGGAATAAAGATAGTTAAAGGTAAATCATACAAGTAAAACATAGATAGTTGCAATGGTTAGGTAGATTACTATCCCTGTCCGGGGGAGGCAGGATAGCCCATGGAACAGCACAATAGGTAGATAAGCATAGAGGGGTTGAGTGGTAGGTCTGGGTACTAAAAGGGAAGGTTTGATGATTACTGTGACAACAACAGTCTGTGTGGGGGTGATTCTATCAGGTGAGGGAAGGCTTAGATCCTTTATCCTCAGGGCTGAGGTGGTGCTGATAACTTGGTGGTTGAAGGGGAAGGTTCCGGTGCTTAAGAAGGGAGAGGGAGGGGTAACACCCCTCCCTCCATTTGCAGGACAACTGAGAGATGAAATCAATACCGTTATCTGACATATTTTCAGGTGGCTTTACAATTGTAGAATAACAGGATTTAGCTGGGTGCGTAGCATCACTATAATGTCTTGGTTTCTGCATGGCCCAGAGTTGCCGCATACCACAACTCTCCCCTCGGAAGGCTGGGAGGGGTTGTCTGCACCGCCAGACTTCCGACAGTGGTTGCGGCCTTCAGTTTGGTGTCCTTGTGGAATGGGTCCGCCAGGATACCAGCTGCTGAACGGTGGTAGACTCCAGCCCTCCCCAGGTTGAACGGAATCTGCTATATCTGCTGGAGTAGCTGGTCCTGTTGGATGTTCTGGCTGTTGGATGTGTACCTCTGAGGCCACCCTGGCAACCTCCAGGGGTGGCACAGCACATGAGGGGGCTTGGACCAACAGCCGCCTGGTATACACCTCTTCAGGTTTCTCTACTGGGCTGGTGGTCTCCATCGTGTTGGTCACCTTGCTGCTGGCAGGCTGGCTACTGGCTGCAGGCGCAGCTTCTTCGCCCTCGGGGCTGGTCAGGTTCATTCGGCTTCCAGGGTCTCTGTCAACGCGGGCAGGTGGTGGTTGCCATACTGTAGGAACGTTGCCTCCCTCAGGCTCATCCTGGACATTGGCAGGGTGGTGCATGGCAGTCAGACCTGCAGGGTAGGGGAAGGTAACAGTCCATCCCCTGTGCCGGAGGCTGTCTTGGATCTGCAAGGGTGGCTCTGCTCTAGTTGGCTGGGGGACAGGCCCATCCACGGCCACTGCTGCTGGTGGACTGGAGGCACCAGGCTCCGGATTTCCTCCCCTAGCCTGAAGGTGTCCAGGCACATCGTCTCCATCTTGGGTAGACATAATTGTTGGGGATCCTCTACTTTTATGGTTAGGCTCGGCACTTGGCGCATCTAGTTGAGTTACTCCCCAGGCAGCGGTCAAAGCTTCTTCAGTTTGGCTGGTAATGGCTGATATCCTGGTTCCTGGGGCAGATGCAGGGGGCGCAGGCAAGTTTGACCCAGCACAAACTTCCTGGTACACCAATGCAATACAATTACCCTGGCTTGGTTGAGGGAGGTAGACAGCTGGACGCAGTTGAGGGTGAGGGACAGCTGGACTCTCCCTGCTGGCTGGGGGCTCTGGCTGACTGGGGGTGACGGGTGTCACCCCTTCCTCTGGGGCTGCGGGCTCGTTCCGGGGTCCAGGTATCTCGGTGGCGGCGACGGTTGTCGCCCCAGGCACCAGTGTGGGGGCGCTGGATAGCACCCCCCAGTCTTCACAGGGGTCCAGGTCTCTCGGTGGCGGCGACGGTTGTCGCCCCAGGCACCAGCGTGGGGCGCTGGATAGCACCCCCCAGTCTTCACAGGTGGCGGCGACGGTTGTCGCCCCAGACATCAGCTTGGTGGTGCAGGGAAGCACCTCTCGTTCCTTCCAGGTGGCGACGCCGGTTGGCGTCGCATACATCGACTCAGACTCGCTGGCTAGCGCCTCTTGCCTCTCCCGCTCGGCGGCCGCCAGGGCCTCCCCGTACACCGTCCCGGTGGCGCTGGGTAGCGCCCCTCGGCTCTCGCTGGGGGTGACAGGGTTTACCTCCTCCTTCGGGGGACGCGGTCTGACGGGTACCATCATGTTGAGGCCGACCGGCAGAGGCCGCAGGACTTCTGGCTCCGCAATGTTGGTTGGCTGCACGGACACCGGTCCCATGTGGTTGAGGCTGAAGTCCAGGCCAACCCGGTTGGGTTCAGCCGCTCCTCCCAGCACGTTGATCCTGGCCACTATGGTCCCAATCTGAGACACAGACTCCTGGGTGGCCGCGGCCCCAGCGGCGGCAGCTGGTTGGGGTGTCGGCTGGGCATCTCCCTCCAGGTAGACCTGGGTGTCAGACTGGTTGTATGCAGGTTGTTGGGCTGCCTGGTGTTTCTTCATTGCCTGGTCCCAACCGGTTCTACACTTGGCGGCTGTGTGGCCGTTGAAGCGGCAGCGCTCCTTCGTCCAGCTGGATCCCATCAGTCCGGCTTCCCCAGGGTGTATCAACCTGCCAGGTCTCTCATCCTCCAGTTGGGGCACCAGCTGACAAACAGGGTCTCCCCTACTAGGGATCAGGCAGTGCTGGGCTGCTTGTGGTGGCTCCTTGGTTACATTCAGCCTCTTCCCCATACACACAGGTCCCTTCCATCCAACAGCGGCTCTCCTCTCCTGGGTGGCGAGGCCAGCCT
This sequence comes from Acartia tonsa, assembly GCF_053477335.1. Lineage (NCBI taxonomy): Eukaryota > Metazoa > Arthropoda > Copepoda > Calanoida > Acartiidae > Acartia > Acartia tonsa. The sequence goes on along the minus strand of NC_137274.1, from coordinate 3,429,058 downwards.
CGGCCTTAGCTTCTGCAGGTGCTTCTCCACATGAGGGATCCTGCCTCCAGTTACGCCAGGTAGTTGGTAGCAAAGGCCGTTGATGGTGCCAGTCGGAAGGGGGGCTATGATCTCTGGGGGGTATCTGTGGCCAGTGTGTGGACAGGTACCCACAGTTGAACCAGCAAGGCCCAGAAGATGCCATACTGATGGTAACCTGAACTGGGTTCTGGACTGCCAGCAGGCTGTTGGTAGCCACCTGAGTTAGGCCAGAGTTGCCAGCTGGTATTGCGTCCCTGCCAGGCTCCGTCAGCTGCTGGTGGGGAGCCCCTGCGGTGATTCTGGTTTTGGCAGGGGGTGGCCTTCTTATTGACTTCCCTAGTTGGAGCTCTGCATCCTGGTGGGCCTCCATCTTCAGCAGCATGGGGGGACTTGGCTGGGTCATGTGCAGTGGTTCAACAGAGTAGAGGCATCTGGTCTTGGAGTGTGGGGGAACAGCCTCACTGCTGCTGGTCAACCCTGCTCCCTCCGTGCTGGGTAAAGCCTTCCACTGCAGCAGGTCACCATTCTCCATCCTTAGGCCGGTCCCCAGTCGTTCCATGCCTGGGGGCTCCCAGGGAGGCTTGGGTGGCGGCTCCCCCACCCCCAGGTACGCGTCGGGCATCTGGGTGAAGAGCCTATTCCCCTGGGACAGCTCCCCATCCTCCAGGTTGGTGAGGCCAGCGCCAGGGAGGACCTTTCCACCCCAGACACAGGTGGTACTGGCCCTAGGGCTGGGCCCCTTTGGAGTCTCAGTTCTGGTGGTAGTGTCCATCTTGGGGCTGGCCACTAAGTCTCTGAAGCTTGTCACCTTCTCATTGGGCTCAGTCGCATTGTTCAACACTCCCGGGAGGACACATACAGGTTCAACAATCCCCAGTCCAGTATCTCCATTTCTCGTGCGTTGAGCACCAACTGTACAGGAGCTGTGCAGCAGACATTCAGTCACCCTTCCAGACAAGGGCATCTCAGGGACCAGGGGTCTGTGACCTGGCATGTGTTTTATGTTCACTGTACTCAACACAGTAGGCCAAAGTAATAACAGAAGCAGCACCTTGTATGAAGAAGCAGAGAGTGGTGGGGTACAGATGTTGGTGGTTATGATCCAAATGAAGACTTCTGTCCACCACAGTGCCAGCAGCATGCCTAGGCACACAGTTAATGCCCAATCAGGAATGTCTTCTATTGCCGCACGTCGGGCTAGGGGCTGACAATTTCTCATCTTGTAGATATAGGAGCAGAGTAGAGTAGCCGCGCCGCAAGGAGGTTCGAGCCGGCTCACCCCTATTATAGATACTATAGCTGTGTAATTAGGGTGGTAGTCCATGTAGCCGTAGGCTCTGTCCTCCTGGCTCAAGAGTTTCGGTGGCTGGAGTGTCCCCATGATAAGTAGCAGGGGGTTGGTCTGTTGGTGCCAGCATCTTGTTTAACTGTTGAGCCTGAGTTGTTCTCCTTTCCAGTATAGCTCTTGATTTCTGTGATAACCAGCGGATCTTAGCTTAGAGATAAAAGGGAATAGGTTAGGTGTCCATAGGTGTCTCTAGGAGCGTATCCGCTAGTAGATATATGGATATGTAGGCTATCGATATATGGCTACACTCCCATATATATATACGTGTATAGGAATATCCCCAGAGCTAGCTAGCTTTCCTCCTTGCTCCAAAAAAATCACGCTTCCTCTGTATATAGTTCACAACTATGAGGGTCTATGGTCAAGGTACACACCACCACTGCCCAGTGTGGGGCATCAAGTCAGGCTATTTCCACAGGGTGGGCGTACTTTCGTTCAGTTACCATATCAGTCTCCAGTGTTGTATGGTGAGGTTAGTATTCACTTACTTGCACCCATGATACAAAAAAAACAACACTATTGATCACTTGGGTATTTATATATACATATATTTTTTTTTCACTAGCCACCCAGCTTTGAAGTAGGGTTGGCAGGGCTAGGAAGATGTTGAGGGTCTGAGCTGGTCTAAGGAACTGATTTAGTTTTCCTTATCACACTGTAGATAGGGAGGGAGGAGCTTGCAAGTTTTTCTTCTAAAAAATATCTCTGTTGTATGCTATAGAGTGGCCCCTCTCCTGTGTGTGTGTGTGTGTGTGAAATCCCCTCTTCTTGCAACGCGCCTACGCGCCGTCAGAGTGTGCACACAGGTAAAACGCGCTTCTATCCCTCAATCTGCTTTCTCATTGGTTCGCTGGATCTCTCTTTTTCCGTTGAATTTTTTTGTTGCGTCCTAAGCTCTGCGACCCGTAAATGGCGCTCTGTTCTCCCGGTCGCTATCTCCACACTGTGGGCGGACTTATTTAAGTGTGGGTAGGAGGGGAAGCGCGTGAGGGGACGGGGTAAAACCGTCCGTTCCCCCCTTATGGGGAGGGGGGTGTTACAGGTTTGAGGTAACTGTGTGGTGAGGTAATTGTGCCCCTTTCCTTAATCCTGGGCTTGTTGTTATGTCACCTCGATTGTATTTTCTTCAATGGATGGTGGGCCCCTCCCTTTCCGTTGGAATAAGGGGTGTATTTGTTGTGCTGGAGGCTTGGGGGGTTAGATTGTTTATCAATGCATTGTTATATTACATCTAGGTTCTATTTTTGGCCTTATCACAATACACAACAGATTTGCTTACCAAGCCTGTTCTATTTTTAGTTTTTATCACAATACACAACAAATTGTTTACCAATCCTTGCTCATAAATCTATTGTTCAGCCTTCACACTAGGGTGGTAATCCCTACAATGTGATATAATATCTGCTTTTCTAGATGGGTGGCTGCGCTGTAGCCTCTCAGGATACTTGGAGTTAACGTAGTTTTCTTCTGCTTGGTACACTACACTCGTATGTTCGCTCGCAGCTCGCAGCTATTTGGCTTGTTTCAGCCTGTCGGCGGCAGGGAATGTCCCGTCCTGCAGCGCCGTGTATCCGAATCCAGCTGGTGGCTGCAGGGAATGTCCCGTCCTGCAGCGCCGCTGGTTCGAATCCGGAGGGGTGGCGGCAGGGAATGTCCCGTCCTGCAGCGCCGTGGGTTCGAATCCAGAGAGTGGCGGCAGGGAATGTCCCGTCCTGCAGCGCCGTGGGTTCGAATCCGCTATCTTTCGCAGTAAGTAATGGGCCTGTTTCAGCCGTCTGCAATTATTTGGCCTGTTTCAGCCAGTCCGCAGGCCTGTTTCAGCCCTTGAGCTCACAATCCTCCGTTAGATTTCGTCGCTCTTCGCGGTTCTCCGTCGAATTTCGCTTCCACAACTGCTGGATACAGAGTTAGACCTTGCTATCCAGGGTGGGTAATTCAGGTTGCTTGTGTCAGTTTTGCCAGTTTCGCTTCCACAACTGCCGGATACAGAGTTAGACCTTGCTATCCAGGGTGGGTAATTCAGGTTGCTTGTGTCAGTTTTGCCAGTTTCACTGCTGGGAGTACCTTAGCCTCAGCTGCGCGTCTGCTCTACACTTGTGGTTTGCCGTAATCTCACACAGCTGTCACCAAAAGTTGTGGTATCCGCCTAGGATAAATGGCAGACACCAGAGTTCAAATGACTACGGCAGTGTGAACAGACGTGGACACCTATACTATAGAGAAGCTACGCTTCTCTAGCAATCACTAAATAATAAACAGGGTCTATTCAGTTGTTCCTTTATTGAAGGTCTAAGGATTACTAAAGTTGTACAACATAATATAAATACATATGGATTAGGAATAAAGATAGTTAAAGGTAAATCATACAAGTAAAACATAGATAGTTGCAATGGTTAGGTAGATGGCTATCCCTGTCCGGGGGAGGCAGGATAGCCCATGGAACAGCACAATAGGTAGATAAGCATAGAGGGGTTGAGTGGTAGGTCTGGGTACTAAAAGGGAAGGTTTGATGATTACTGTGACAACAACAGTCTGTGTGGGGGTGATTCTATCAGGTGAGGGAAGGCTTAGATCCTTTATCCTCAGGGCTGAGGTGGTGCTGATAACTTGGTGGTTGAAGGGGAAGGTTCCGGTGCTTAAGAAGGGAGAGGGAGGGGTAACACCCCTCCCTCCATTTGCAGGACAACTGAGAGATGAAATCAATAACGTTATCTGACATATTTTCAGGTGGCTTTACAATTGTAGAATAACAGGATTTAGCTGGGTGCGTAGCATCACTATAATGTCTTGGTTTCTGCATGGCCCAGAGTTGCCGCATACCACAATAACATTATGTTTTAATATGTATATATAAATATGTGTATTGTGTAATAATATCATGTTTAATTTATGATTTTTCTAGTAAGAAAAATAAATTATTTAAAACACTAAAGTAGAATGTTTTAATTTTTTTACTTTCAAATCTACATATACATACAGACTTTCTGGTAATGATGATAGAGTTGCAACGATTTCTAAATTGTACCAAACTATTACAGTAATCCCATTCAAAGTTTAAAATGTATAGGACAATTCTAACATGCCTAAATTAACCATAACAGGCGGGATCAATGGATTAGTTATTTATCGCACGATGCTATAAATGAATTTTCAGTATGTCTGACTGAGAACCGGTTCTAACCTACCGGATATTAATCGGTTTCGAAGCCATACTGGAATAGTTATTTCTCGCATCGTATTATAAACGGATATAGAATGTCCAATTATAAGAGTAAAACCATTTTTTTAGCCCCGAGGTGCCGAAGGCAGCGGCTATAAAAACTGGTTTTAATCTTATGATGGTACATTTTTATATTCGTAGAAAGCTGGATATAATACGATGCTAGACATAGTTTTTTCGTATGGATGAGAACCGGTTCCTATCCACCGGATTTGAATGAATACGAGAACATATTTTAAATAACCTTCATTAGAAATTAAAAGATATTTCTTTAAAAAAAACAAGGATGACAACATCCATAAAAGCAAAACTTAAAATATTCAGGGATCTAAATGGATAAGACAATGCCCGATAAATTGATTTACACCCCAAATGGTGATGCACAAAATTATTCCTTCTGTAGATTACATTTAGTGGTTGAAACGTTTGGACACAAAACTAAATGAATCAACCAATCAAAATTCAATAAGTTCCCAAGGTTTTAAAGCCAAAGATTAAGAAAACTTTTTATAAAACTTTGGGGACTTTTAAACGTGTAGATTTCATTCTTTTATAAAAGTAACAGGATATATATCTGTCTGTTTTTACCAAAGGATGATGTTGACCGCTGAACCGATATGGTTCTTCTTTACAATGTAGCTTCTTAAGGGTTCTGGGAAGGTTTATAACTATTACTTTAATTGAAAGAATACAAAAAAGTAAGATGTCTGTCTGTCTGTCTGTCCGTCTGTCTGTCCTTTTGTCTGTCTGTCCGTCTGTCTGACCGTCTGTCTGTCTGTCTGTCCATCCATCTGTCTGTCTGCCTTTCTGTCCTCCTGTACGTCTGTCTGACCGTCTATCTGTCCTCCTGTACGTCTATCTGACCGTCTGTCTGACCGTCTATCTGTCCTCCTGTACGTCTGTCTGTCTAACCGTCTGTCTATCTGTCCATCTGTCTTTACGTCTGTCTGTCTGTCTATATGTCCGTCTGTCCGCCTGTCTGTCTGCCTGTCTGTTTGTCTGTTTGTCTGCCTGTCTGTTTGTCTGTTTGTCTGTTTGTCTGTTTGTCTGTTTGTCTGTTTGTCTGCCTGTCTGTTTGTCTGTTTGTCTGTTTGTCTGTTTGTCTGTTTGTCTGTTTGTCTGTTTGTCTGTTTGTCTGTTTGTCTGTTTGTCTGTTTGTCTGTTTGTCCGTCAGTATGTATGTCTGTCTGTCCGTCTGTCTGTCTGATCATAAACTATCTTAAACAAAAGCTAAACAAAGATTATTATTTCAGACAGAAGGACAAACGGACATTTCGAATTATAGAAAAACTTGATGAAAAAAAAATTGTTGCATCATTTTCGTGGGAGAAAAAATAAATTTGATTTTTTCCCCAGAGATCTGAAGGGATAAGACAATGGCTGATAAATTAATGTACATCCCCAATGATGATACACAAAAATATCCCTTCTGTAGATTAGAATTAGTGGTTGAAACTAATTGGGACACTCAACTAAATAAAGTATCTAATCAAAATTCAATAAAAGTCTTTTTCTAACTACTTGTGTATGTGTATGTGTGTGTGTGTCTATGTATGTGTGTGTGTGTATGTGTGTGTGTGTGTGTGTGTGTGTGTGTGTGTGTGTGTGTGTGTATATGTGTATGTCCTAAATTGTCTTAAATCAACAAAAATGATTTTTAAGCAGTGCCATTAAATCAATATTTGATTTTGTTGATTCTCTTCGAAACCGATGTATATCCGCTGGATTTGAACCGGCTCTTAGCCATACTATCCGCATAATATCCGCGGAAAGCTGTCTATAATATAATTCAATATTTGAATTTTTTAAATATTCTTTAAAAATTCCTTCCGGTTTAGTCGATACTAGCGGCTACGCCCCCTAAAGGAGGGAGTTGAATTATGTTTCACTTGCTTTTAATATCCGAACAAGGATGACAACATCCATAAAAGCGAAGCACTGAAACGGTAGGACAAACGGACATTTATAACATTTATATAGTGTCAGAACTGAATAATCATGATATAAATGAATAAGAGTCAAAGCAAAATTGTAAGTAAATTTGTTGAAAAACTGCTTGATACAGTACATACTTACATTTTTAGGACTTGATTATAGAGTTGCGTACGGACGTACGGACGGACCGACCCTAATTATAGAAAAGCTTCGCTTTTAAAAACATTAGGTTACTTTAACGTGTCCTAAAAAAAGCATCGTTTAAAATAGATATTTATCGCATCATATTTTAGACAGCTTTTCACGGTTATTAAAATAAAAAAAAATTATAAGATTAAAACCAGGTTTGTTAGCCCAAAAAACCTAAGCTAACAAACCTGATCTTAATTTTATTATTTTTTTGTGTGGAAAAAAGTCTTTAATACTATGATATGGATGATTTTTCAATATAGCTGAGAATGGTTCTAATCCAGCGGATATTAATCGGTTTCGAAGCCATAATGGAAATATATTTGGGGACTTTAACGTGTTGTAGAAAAGCATCGTTTTTATAAAAAATAATTAATATAATTATAATTCTAAACTTAATGAAAATGACCATTGCAAATCACAAATTTATCCTTTCTTATGAATTTTTTGAAGTGAAGCTTTCTATAATTAGGGTCGGTCCGTACGTCCGTCCGAGATAGATAGCTTTTATTCGTTAATTTAGGCATGTTAGAATTGTCCTATCAATTCCTGTAGTAGTTAGGTACAATTTAGAAAGCGTAGCAACTCTATAAGCAATAACAGAATGTCCGTACGTCCATTTGAAACATGTCGATTATTAACTTTTTTGTTTATAAAAAATTTAGGCAAATTCAAGTTTACCTTCTAGCCTTCAGCAACCGAATTAAATATGGCCTCCTGAGATGGGTTCTTAAAAGATAATGCCGCATTTTTTCGACATTTTTTACGCTAAGAATAACAAGCGCGGCATTCACGAAATCTAAACAAAGTATACAACTTAAGAATTCAAAATTTTAAAATTATTATTTTAGCCATTTGTATAATGTCTAATACAGCTCTAAAAAGATGCATTAATCAATATGTAGCAAAAATGGATTAAAGATAATTTGTTTTTCTGCTATGAAGGCCATACCAACAAAAGCGAATTATACAAATGGCTAAAATAATAACTTTAAAATTTTGAATTCTTAAGTTGTATACTCTGTTAAAATCCTTATCTGATCTTCAAGATCAATGCCCCGTACGATTTCAATAGAGTATACAACTTAAGAATTCTAAATTTTAAGGTTTTTATTTTAGCCATTTGTATAATGTCTAATACAGCTCTAAAAAGATGCATTAATTATTATGCAGCAAAAATGGATTTAAGATAATTTGTTTTTCTTCTATGAAGGTCGTACCAACAAAAGCGAAAAGATTAAATAAATAGTTGTATACTCTGTTTAGTCAATCAATCAAGAAACGCGGCATTCATCTTTCAAAAACCCATCTCAGGTCTTTATTGTCAATCTGATTCTTGCCAAATGTAAAGGGATCATACTCTGCAATGGTGGTGGGACTGTCGGCACAAACGGCTGAAGATGGCGGCTGAGGAGGTGTTTATGGAGCCCTGTTGTTGTTTGGGAGTTTGTGGGGCATTGGGTCGTTGTGGGGGCCTCTGGTACGACAGGAATAAGCCAACGAATAAGAAAATGATAATATACAACTTTGGGGTCTAGTGTCCATTTTCCCTCTCTCTATTATTTGCAAGTTGGTAGATAATAGAATCGTCCTGCTAATGTCAAACCCTTTAACAAGATTTTAAAGCAATAAGGTATAATTTGAAAAACATTTTTACAGGGATCTAAAGGGACACGACAATGGTCGATAAATTCATGTACATCTCCAATGATGATATGCAAAATTACCCCTTCTGTAGATTACAATTCGTGGTTGAATCGTTTGGAAACTTAACTTAAAAAGCAACCAATCAAAATTCATTAAAAGTCCCCAAAGTTGTAAAGCAAGAAAACGTTATTGTAAAACTTTGGGGACTTGTGTAATAAACAGTCCATCGTCTCTCTGAGTTGGTAGATATTAAAATCGTCCTATTATCAAGATTTCTGTAGCAATAAGGTATAATTTGAAAAACGTAGTAACTTTTTTTATCATTGAGAGAAATTCCGTATTTCGATTTTTCTTGCAATTTTTAATAAAATAATTATTTAAAATACCTACCGCTTGGTAAATAGATAGATACATAGTTTGATAGATAGATGGATAGATAAATAGATAGATAGATAGATAGATAGATAGATAGATAGATAGATAGATAGATAGATAGATAGATAGATAGATAGATAGATAGATAGATAGATAGATAGATAGATAGATAGATAGATAGATAGATAGATAGATAGATAGATAGATAGATAGATAGATAGATAGATAGATAGATAGATAGATAGATAGATAGATAGATAGATAGATAGATAGATAAATAGATAGATAGATAAATAGATAGATAGATAGATATATAAATAGATAGAATGATATACATATATATGCTCTCATTAAAAGTAGTAAGGATTATTTTGTCAAAATCTGATGATCCAGCTCAATAACTAATGACCCGATTCGGTTCTCCAGCTTAGGTATGCCACACTTGGAGCCTGTGATAGTTTTAGGCTATTTATTATCTGATTTAAATCTTGAAATGGTCTTAAGATTATATTTTATTTTTAAGGATGACAACATCCATAAAAGCGAAGCTCTGAAACGGTAGGACAAACAAGCCATTTCTATTATTTTTTACAGACATATATACATACTGACGGACATATGGACATTATCTATAATACAAAGTCGAATGATGTCTGTCCGTCCGTCCGTAGACAAAAAATCCTCTTTTTGAAACTTGAATAGCTACAATTAAATAGTTAGATAGATATATCTATAATACAAAGTAGAACGATGTCTGTCCGTCTGTCTGTCCGTCCGTCCCTTAAGATCTCGGTAACCACTGAACCGATTTGATTCTACTCTTCAGGGAATATACCTACTGGTCCTGTGGTGGTTTTAGGCTATTTTCTTGGGGAGGGGGGGGGGGCACCCCCAAGCCCACCAAAAATAAAAAAAATTCCCCATAAATTTTTTTTGATGATGCAGATGATACCAACTATTTGGTGCTGCACCACATGTACTACATTTTTATTTAATTACCTCTTAGGGCAAAGCCCCTAGAGGCTAGGGGCGAAATTAAAAAGTAGCTTTGCTGCTAAAAATAACTTTTAATAAGACAAGGATGAAAATATCCATAAAAGCGAAGCTCTGAAACATTAGAACAACCAAGGGATAAGACAATGGCCGATAAATTGATGTACGGTACTACGTCAAACCCTAGATACGTCAAACAGTAGATGCGACAAACGCTAGACAGACAAACAGTAGACAGACAAACCCTAGACACGACATACGCTATATACGACAAACGCTAGAATGCGACAAACGCTAGAATATGACAAACACTAGATTTTTTCTAAAGGCGACAAACAATAGATACGACAAAGGCTAGAATTAATCCTATTATATCTATAATACAAAGTAGAATGATCTCTGTCTGTCTGTCTGAAGCTTAAGATCTCGGTAACCGCTGAAACTCTTCAGGGAATACACCTAATGGTCCTGTGATGGTTTTAAGCTATTTTATTGGAGGATGAGACATCCCCCCCCCCTCTCCAATAAAAAATTGATCAATCTCTTGGGGCAAATCTGCAGGGAAAGGACAATGATAGCAGAGCGAGAGGAGACAATGGGCTGTTTATTACACTAGTCCCCACAGTTTTATAAGAACTTTTTTTTTATTTGTTGACTAAACAACTTTTGTTACGTAAATGAATTTTGATTGGTTGGTTTAATAAGTGTTCAAACGTTTCAACCACTATTTTTACGCTATGTACATAGATTTTTTCGGCAATTATCTTATCCCTTTAGATCCCTGAATTGATAGATTTTTGAATTTAGTATTTATGAACGAAAATATCAATGAATATTTAATAAGTTTAAATTCTATCGTATGTCGCTTCAAGTGTTTGGCGCACTTTAAAAATTCTATCGTTTGTCGCGAAATTGAAAATTCTACTGTTTGTCGCAGTCTAGTGTTTGACGCATCTATTGTTTGTCTGTCTAGCGTTTGACGCATCTACTGTTTGTCTGTCTAGCGTTTGTCGCATCTACTGTTTGACGTATCTAGTGTTTGACGTAGTACCTGATGTACATCCCCAATGATGATACACAAAGTTACACCTTCTGTAGATTAAAATTAGCTGTTAAAACGTTTGTACACTCAACTTGATAAATCAAAATTGTCTAAAAGGATGCTGTGAGTTTTGGTGCAAAAAATATGACTTAACAAAAAAAATTAGCCAATGAGAGTCCACTATAAATTTTACCATTGATCAATAACGGCCTCTCATTGGCTAATTTTTTTTGTTACGTCATATTTTTTGCACCAATACTCACAGCATCGTCTAAAAGTCTCCAAAGTTGTTGAGGCAACGAATAAGAAATGGTTAATATAAAACTTTGGGGACTAGTGTCCCCTTCTCCCTATGAGGACAAACAAACATTAACTCTAAAAAAATCTTTTAAACAAAATTTCAAAAATCTTCCAAATTTTAATTCGTAATTCGTTCGATTTAATAAATATTATATAAATTAATTTAGTATGGCTAAAATGGCTTATTCTTTTAGATCGTGGAAAGAAAACGAAGTAGCGGGTTTCGTCATATTTTCACAGTACCTTTATGATAGGTTATTTAATGTTTGGTTAGTTAAATGTTAATGATTGCCCCGCAGGGTTCGAATACCCCGCATGGGCTAGAAATAGGGGAAAAGCTACTGTGAAAATACGACGAAATCCGCTACTTCGTTTTCTTTCCATGATCCAAAACAAAATCAGCTGCAGTCAAAAATCAAAGAGATTTATAATGATTAGGTTATGCTATTTAAATTTTGTATTATTTATAATAAAGTTACAGGATGTTTGTCTGTTTGTCTGTGTGTTTCTCTGTGTGTTTCTCTGTCTGTTTGGTTTTCTGTTTGTTTGTCTGTCTATCTGTCTGTCTGTTTGTCTGTTTGTCCAATATGGTTCTCCCTTACAGGGTAGCTTCTAATATGTCCTGGGAAGGTTTATAACTTTAACTTCCCCCCTTTCTCAAGTGCCCCTAGAGGCCTCTAGGGGGCGTAGCCGGCAGTAATATATATATAGATAATTTTTTTTTAAATGACGCTTTTCTATTGATTTCAAACTTTGCATGTTGATTCTTATAATAGTTAGGTACGACTTACAAAGCACAGCAACTCTATAATCGGTACGCCCCTTTAAAACAAGCTGATTTTTTTTACTTTTTTTGACAATTAATTTCCTATTCATCTGAATTTTAGAATACAGATTCCTATTACAACAAGGTTTAATGCTTATTCTTTAATTAAATCATTTAAAGCTATTGATATACAAGAAAAGTCGTTTTTTTTATAAAGTTTGTTTACTCGCTTTATCTTGGAAACACTATATCATTTTTTCTCGTATTCATTCGAATCCGGTGGATAGGAACCGGTTCTCACCGAACAGAAAAAACTATATCTAGCAACGTATTATATCCATTTTTTAAAGAATATAATATTGTACAATCATAAGATCAAAACTGGGTTTAATCTTATAACTGTACTTTCTATATCCGCGGAAAGCTGTTTATAATACGATGCTAGAAATAACTATTATAATTTTGTGATGTACATTAATCTATCCTCCATTATCTTATCCCTTTAGATCCCTGACAATTTTAGCGTCTTTAGTTATGACGCGTTTGGAACTCAAATGAATATATCATGGATCTAAAGGGATAAGACAATGGATGATAAATTGATGTATATCCTCATAATTACCACTTCTGCAGATTACGATTGACCAACCAAAAAATTCAATAAAAAAATCCCTAAAGTTTTTAAGCCAACAAATAAAAAAACGTTATTATAAAACTTTGGTGACTAGTGTTATAAACAGCCCATTGCCCCTCTCTCTGTGTACAGATTGGGCAATTTTGCTCATTATCATTGGGGATATTTAAGTTTTTATATTTATAAAAAAAAAATTTAATTATTTTATTTTATATCACAATTAGAATGGATATATTATTACTTGGATGTTACACCAGATTTTCATGTACTCTAATAATGCGATAATCGCTCGTAGCTGGCTAAAATAACGAATAACCACCACCCTCTTTACCATATCCCCTCCCGCTGTACTGGATGAACGACCTGACCAATATCCGTGCAGAATATAAATGTATAAGGTTTAACATTGTACCTAACTACTACAGGAATCATCATACAAAGTTTAAAAACGATGGGACAATTCTGAAAAGTCCTAAATTAACGAGAAAAAAAATCTAAAAGAGGGGACAATCGGCTATTTATTACACTAGTCCCCAAAGTTTTATAATAACGTTTTCTTATTAGTTGGCTTAATAACTTTAGGGACTTTTAATGGATTTTGATTGGATGCTTTATTAAGTTGAGTGTTTTAATGTTTCAACCACTAATTGTAACCATCAGATGGGGTGTTTTAGTGTATTATTAACATTGCGGACGACATCAATTTATCGGCCATTGTCTTATCCTTTTAGATCCTTGCTGTAACTGAACACTGAACTGAACATAACCTAAAAGAAGCCAAAAATATGTACAGATTTATTCATAGGGAATTCTAATATATAAAAGTAACAGTATGTTTGTTTGTCTGTCTGTCTGTTTGTTTGCCTGTTTGTGTGTTTATTTGTCTTTTTGTTTGTCTGTTTGTCTGTCTGTTTGTTTGTCTGTTTGTCTGTCTGTTTGTCTGTCTGTTTGTCTGTCTGTTTATCTGTCTGTTTGTCTGTCTGTCTGTCTGTCTGTGTCTTGCTAACCGCTGAACCAATATGGTTCTCCTTTACAATGTAGCTTCTCATAGGTCCTGGTAGGGTTTACAGCTATTTTAGGGAAGGGTAACACCACTCTCGCAAGAGAGATCGCCCCTAGAAAAAGATTTTATGTGCCTCTAGGTGGCAAAGCCGATAATAGGGAATATTGACAAATCTTTTCATATACAGATAGAAAGATGGATGGACAGATAGATAGATAGATAAAGATGTTGCAAAAAAAATAGATAGATATATCATATATAGATTAATAGATAGATAGATCGTTAAGAATATTGAAAACAATGTTTTCAAATGTATGGCTCCGAAACCGATTAATATCCGCTGAGCTGGATCTTTAAATCATTTTAGTAGTGGTGAGCCAGATCGGGGTGCGCCGAATTTCAGCCAATCACAGCGCGGCATTTCATAAAATGCTGTGCTCTCATTGGTGGAAAGTTGGCTCACCCCGATCTGGCTCACCACTAAAATGATTTAAAGATCCAGCTCTGGACTAATCTCATAATTGTTTCATTTTAATATTCGCAGCAATACACAATTTACGATGCGGTAATAGTTATTTTTTCCATCGTATTATAAACCGCTTTCCGCGGATATAAAATGTACAATTATAAAATTAAAACCAGATTTTTTTAACACCGAGGTGCCAAAGGCACGGGCTAAAAAAACTGGTTTTAATCTTATGATTGTACATTTTTTATATTCGTAGAAAGCTGGATATAATACGATGCTAGACATATTTTTTTCGTATGGATAAGAACCGGTTCCTATCGGATTCGAATGAATACGAGAAATACATTATAAAATAGTTCAGGGTTTTCAGGGTCTTAAAGGGATAAGACAATAGACAAAAAAATCCTCTTTTTGGAACTTGAATAGCTACAAATATTAGATAGATAGATTGATAGATAGGTTTTTAGAAACGTTGTTAGATAGATATATAGTTAGATAGATATATAGTTAGATAGATAGATTTGTAGATAGATAGATAGATAGACAGTAGATAGATTAAAAGATATATAGAAAAATAGATAGTTAGATAGATTGAAAGATAGATATATTTATAGATAGATAGTTAGATAGATAGATAGATAGATAGATAGATAGATAGATAGATAGATAGATAGATAGATAGATAGATAGATAGATAGATAGTTAGATAGATAGTTAGATAGATAGATAGATAAATAGATAGATAGATAGATAGATAGATAGATAGATAGATAGATAGATAGATAGATAGATAGATAGATAGATAGATAGATAGATAGATAGATAGATAGATAGATAGATAGATAGATAGATAGATAGATAGATAGATAGATAGATAGATAGATAGATAGATAGATAGATAGATAGATAGATAGATAGATAGATAGATAGATAGATAGATAGATAGACAATTGACAAAACTTTATTAGCTACAATTATTAGATAGAAAGATAGATAGATGAACAGAGAGATTGATTGATATATATAGATATAGATTAATAGATTTATATAATTTATTTTGTAATTTAAATTATGTCATGAAAAATCCTCCAATGTCTTTTGTAAAAATCTTTGAAACTTTTGATTTTTGATTTTTTTATTAGTATCAAAATGTTACTGAAGATTATTATCAGGAAGCATAGGGTAATATTTATATTTATATAGATAGATAAATAGTTAGTTAGATAGATAGATTTATAGATAAATAGTTGGTTAGATAGATATATATGTAGATTAATAGATAGATGGATAGTTAAAGGATATAAAAATAAAACCAATAATAATGTTATAAAAACATTCATAAATTTTCATAGTTTAAAAATTAATACAGTTGACAATAAGAGTTCTAAAACATCAATCGTTACTATTATTAGATAGATATTTAGAATAATTGATATACAGATAGATTGATAGATTAATTTAATTATATTAAAAAAATTAAATTTGTAATTTAAATTATTTCATGAAAAATCCTTCAATGTTATTTTTGTAAAAATCTTTGAAACTTTTGATTTTATTGTCAGTATCAAAATGGGACGGGAGAAAGTCGCTCAAAAATGAGCCACGTGACGTCATTAATAGGGGGGATTATCCATCTCAATTTTTCAGGGGGTTTCTTTCCCATTTTTCCTCGGCTCATCTTCCTCATTTTTATGACGTCACATGGCTGCTTTTTGAGCGACTTTTTCCCCGTACATCAAAATGTTATTTATAACTAAGAGTTTCATTACGAATATTTATAGTTGGATAGTAATATTTATAGTTGGATAGATAAATAGTAAGATAGATAGATAGATAGAAAAATAAATAGTTAGATAATTAGATAGATAAATATTTAGATAGATAGATAGATAGATAAATAGATAAATAGATAGATATATATACATATTTATAGATAGGTTGCTAGATAGATAAATAAATAGATAGATAGATATATAGATAGATATATAGATAGATAGATAGATAGATAGATAGATAGATAGATAGATAGATAGATAGATAGATAGATAGATAGATAGATAGATAGATAGATAGATAGATAGATAGATATATAGCTAGATCGATAGATTGTTAGATAGATAGATTAATGTATAAATAGATAGTTAGATAGATAGATTTATTTATAGATAGTTTGCTAGATAGATAGATAGATTAATAGATAGATAGATGGATGGACAGACAGACAGATGGATATATAGTTAGATAGATATATAGATAGATGGATAGATAGACAGATATATAGTTTAAGGATATCAAAATAAAACCAATAATAATCATATATTTTAATGGCTTAAGGCAGCAGGGAAAAGGGAATGTGATTCTGACAAACAATTCTAAAGGAAAATTTTCCCACAACCCCCCTTCTCTTTTTTCTCCCCCCTTTACTTACGTGAAAAAAACGTGCGTAAATACAATATATTGTTTAAGGACATACTGACAATGTTTAGGACTTGATTATAGAAATGCTTCGCTTATAACATTGAACTTTGTTGTCCTAGGAATCAGTATTTAAAAAATCAGACCAATCGGACTATATTATCACATAAAAATTTGTTGTTAAAAAG